>NW_015557079.1:88182-162019 GCF_001515605.1 Sinocyclocheilus anshuiensis
TACACTCCGTATTTTTTATTCCATAGTAAGGGCAATTCATACAATACATTTAAACTGAGCTACTTTAATACCATCTCCGAACTTTCTACCACGACTCTGCTGTTCTTCGGCTGGTTCTTCCTGTATACGTTGATTGACAGATGTCTCGTCCAGTCAGCTGTGAGTAATCCCAAACCAATGGCGCTGTCTCAAACTATACCTACCTCTTCCGGTTTGTCTGATTTGTCCTTGTGTTTTCTGACTTGTTAATTTGTTTTCGGATTTGTCGTTGTGTTTTCTGACTTGTTATTTTGTTTTCGAATTTGTCATTGTGTTTTCTGACTTGTTATAATGTTTTCTGAATTGTTGTTGTGTTTTCTGAATTGTTATTTTGTTTTTTAGACTTGCATTTGCGTTTGTAATTTGTTATTTTGTTTTCAGAATTGTGATTTGTTTTGCACTTCTCGGTCACCGTAGAAACCAGACTGAAATTTATCAAAAATGTTGTTTTCATTTAAAAATGTAGAAAGTTGATTAAGAACCACCTTCTCCAATAACTTAGCCAAGAAAGGCAGTTTTGAAATCGGTCTGTAGTTATTTAACACTGAAGGGTCCAGAGTGGGCTTTTTCAAAAGAGGCTGCACCAAGGCATGTTTAAAATATGATGGAACTACACCCTTTAAAAGACTCTGATTCATTATGGACAGGATCATAGAACCCACCACATCCCAAATCTGAGTTAATAAACGAGGTGAGATAACATCAAGCAAACAATAAGATGGCTTAAGATGTTGAATAAGTACTAACAACTCAGATAGAGAAACGGGCTCAAACATCAAAAACTGAGCAGAAGTGCAAGAGTCAGGCCGAGCTAGGAGACAGACCGGATTCGAAGCAGAGATTGGGATATTAGCTCTAGTAGTAATGATCTTATCCACAAAACAATTGTGAGAAACTTTCACAGGCTTTCTCGGAATTATCAAAAACAGCTGAACAGCTGAACTATTCAAAACTCTTCTTAAAGGTTAAGAGATCAAAGAATATGAGGAATATAAATGCATTTACACTGAAGTGCTTGTCCAAATAAAAGGACAAATAAAATAAATTATCTTGCTCTATTAGTGCAGTCACAAGTGAAACTTGTGAAGTTTTATATAGCGATTTTTTAATTTTTAAAGCGTTATCTATTGATTCTACCACTTATGTATATTACATATGATCTGTATATATAGCAAGAGGCAGTCTTTTTTTAGGATTCTAATTAGACGAATCAAAGTGAATGTTGTTGTTGTTATACATATAGTTGTTGTTGTTGTTGTTGTTGTTGTTGTTATACATACAGTATCTCACAGAAGCGAGTACACCCCTCACATTTTTGTAAATATTTTATTATATCTTTTCATGTGACAACGAGAGGTGCCATGTTGAACTTCCAGTGACCAGTATGAGTGAGTGAGAGAGATAACACCAAATTTAACACACCTGCTCCCCATTCACACCTGAGACCTTGTAACACTAATGAGTCACATGACACCGGGGAGAGAAAATGGCTAATTGGGCCCAATTTGGACATTTTCACTTAGGGGTGTACTCACTTTTGTGGCCAGCGGTTTAGACATTAATGGCTGTGTGTTGAGTTATTTTGAGGGGACAGCAAATTTACACTGTTATACAAGCTGTACATTCACTACTTTACATTGTAGCAAAGTGTCATTTCTTCAGTGTTGCCACATGAAAAGATATAATAAAATATTTACAAAAATGTGAGGGGTGTACTCACTTCTGTGAGATACTGTATTATATATATACATGACCAGGCCGTTCCATTGAATCCGCAGTAGGTGTCGCTCCAAACCTACTTTAGATGACTCATCATCCACCTCTGCAAATTAGCCTACCTGCGCATCATTTTCTGCCTCTGCGCTACTTTGTCGTGATTGGAGAGATGGGTTTTGACTGGCTCTGGGATCGCCCTATTGTTGGGTAGCCATGTGCTGCGTTTGGCCCGTTCAGCCACTTTTATGCCTGCAGCTCTGAGTGCGACACCGGACGCGTGTGGAGTCTGCGGTGCGTCTCTAGAAGAGCTGAGTTAGGATGCTGCGGCATGCGGATAAATCGCTGTATAGCACGTCGCAGCTTTAGTTAATAGGATGACGACGTCGCAAACTCTTGCACAGAATAACTGAGCACTCGGCAAAAGTCATTTACAGTGCGTTTAAGGGGGCATCTAAACATTGGGCAGTCCGGCATTTAAAAATAAAATGTTTTGGTGGCTGTTTTTTGACATTGAGAGAAATCAACATTTGTGTGTCTCTTACAACACCTCGCGCATGAATTTCCAGCGTGCGACAATACAGTTCTAGGATTTCGCTGGATGTGGGATACGTAAAGACTTAAAAGTAAGTCCTTGTGATGGGTGGGGTCCTCTATGCAGCAAAGAGTGCGGGAGGGGGGCGCGACGAAGGACGAGGTGCGGGGAAGTGCGAATATCCTCGGATGGTGGGGCATCAGATAGGCTACGAAAATCAAGAAATAATTTGAGAGCTTAAAATACCCAAGGTAACCTTTTATTATCTGTGCCATCGCTGTAGAATTCTCATGCCAGTGAGGTTGTAAAGTTCATATTTATTGATACAATTAAGCGTCTTAGAATCGACATAAAAGAAAGGGAAATATATTTCAAACTGTAATAGAACGTTTAGAATTGAATGAAAACTGTCTGGAAGAAAATGCATCCGAACGCATGACGTGACACGAATTCCTTCATCTGTAATTCGGGGGAGCTTTCGCATTAGCTTCTATTGTCTAATGTATGTAATGTAGGTTTGCTAGAATTTACCAATAAATTATATTTTGTCTAGGCATTGTTGATCGAACCAGGCGTTATTTTAAACGGGCATTCAGTGAATATAAAATATGAATGCATTGCAGAAGGTCTGCTCTGAACTGTTGGTATAGTTTTTATAATTTAATGGGATTTAACACAATATTTTTCTCTTAAATCATTATTGTTGTTTGTATGAACAGCTTGCATCAGCATTTTAAATGGCATGTCAGTTCACCTACTGTATCTGTGACTTAAAGAAACAGAAGACTCTTCTCCTCCCACATACTGTAGTTTAACAGCCGTTGGAGATTTGTGTATGTAATCTTAGTAGAAACAAAGCTAGTATCCAAAAAGCAAAGTGACCCTACATAAGTGATAAAGCGATTGCTGTTTATTGCATAACATTTATTCAGCTTTAATGTGGTGATGTCATAGGCCATGACTGCTTTGTTATTAGCATTTTGGGAAAATCAAATGTACCTGAAACACACATGGCTTAATTATTACTAGCACACAATTAAAAGCACTGTGTGAATGAAAAGCTTAGATTCATTTTGAATAATGTAAAAGGGACATTAAAGTCCCTTTCCTCTGTCTTCCTCAATGCTTTGCTTGGGACATCTTTAAATACAAGGCAACTTTTTATCTAAAAACATGGCTATTCTCAATAAGTCATCATCAGATGGCTGCTGAATTGCACAGGACCTTTTGATGTATAGTATTTCTTAAACACAAGATGTTATGTCTTGTAATATTTCCCTTACAGCAGGTTATTGTTCCACCCTGTTTCCCCCTCATCCTCTGAATATGTTCAAGGCCCTGGCAGGAATTTGTTTGCTTCATCTGACTACAATTTTCTTCCTTTTTTGGGCAACCATAGATGATGTAAGTTTATGTTGTTCTTCTTTTATATGTAGCCTACATATATGTGTGTGTGTGTGTGTGTGTGTGTGTGTGTGTGTGTGTGTGTGTGTGTGTGTGTGTGTGTGTGTGTGTGTGTGTGTGTGTGTGTGTGTGTGTGTGTGTGTGTGTGCGTTTTTGTGACAAATGAGGAATAAATTTGTATAATGACATAGGTATTACAAGGAGAAGGTGACTTTTCAGGACATTACCCATGTCCCCACTGTTCAAAACACTTATAAATCACACAGAATGGAGTGTATTGAAAATCTGAAATAGCACAAAGTTTCCTGTGAGGGGTAGGTTTAGGTGTAGGGTTGGTGTAGGGCAATAGAATATATGGTCTGTACAGTAGAAAAACCATTACGCCTATGGGATGTCCCCACTTTTTACAAAAACAAACCTGTGTGTGTGTGTGTGTAATAAAAATGCAGACAAATTACTTTTTTAAAAAAGGTGTATGAAAAAAGTGTGTTGTGATCTGAAGGCGTTTGTATTGTTGTTGTTGGTTTTTGTTTTTCCCAGGCATGGTGGTTCACAGAGAACCTTTATACAGACTTGTGGGGCAGATGGGTGATGGAGAACAATGATAATGTCTGGGTGTACATGGACATACCGACCTCATACCGGAAGGGTAAGACAAACCATGTTAAAAGTATGCATTTTTCTACATCTGCCTATTTTCACCAGTCAACCCTAGTGTACAGTATATGTACACTGTTCGAAATTAAGATTCCAGAAGATCTTCAATGATGCCATAGAAGAACCATTTTGGGTTCCCAAAGAAACGTTCAGTGAACAGTTCTTAGAGCCATTTTTTTTTACTTAGTCTGAAGAACATTTTAATAATCTAAATAACTGTTTGTACAATGAAAACATTCCATGGATGTTACTGAAGAACCTTCATTTTTAAGAGTGTACAGACTGGGACATTCATGTGATGCCTCTTTAATTCATGTATCTAGACTATCTGCAAGCGGTCCAGGCGTTTGCAGTGCTGTCCTGCCTGTTTGCTGTGTTCTCTCTGTGTGTGTTCATATTCCAACTCTTTACTCTGGGTAAAGGAAAGCGGTTCACCATCTCTGGAGTTGTGCAGCTCATCTCCTGTAAGTCCCTGTTTCTGGAAATCTGAGGTTAAATTAGGGCATTATTGAAACATACATGTGTGGATCATTGTCTTAAAGGTCCTACAGAGATGTTGTACATTTATGCATTTCTCTTGGGATCTCTAGGTTTCTGCATCATGGTGGCTCTGTCAGTCTATACCGATCACTTTCACAGAGACGAGAAGAATGGCTGGTATGGCTGGTCCTACATCATGGCCTGGTTTGGGTGGCTGCTGACCCTCTTCACTGGAATTATGTACATCATCCTGCGCAAACGAGCGGATTAAACTTTAGACCTCGCTCTCAGTGCTAATGTACAGCCTTAATTATTTTTCTTCAAAGTCTAAGTACAGAATTTGAAAAATAATGAGTTGTCTCAAATATTACCGGCGTTGGTTGGAATTGTAGAAACTTGCGCAATAAATCACAGCATCAGCAGTTCATTGAAACAGTTTAAAATCTGTCAGTGAGAAAGGGTTGATTCAGCATTTGAGGAAAATTGGCCAGAGAAGTTTCTTTCTTTTTTTTCCTTTTTTTTTTTTTTAGAGTAATACCATAGATCGGTTTGATGGGTAATCTTTCCTAGTTTCGCAAAGCACTGAGAGCAGTAAGAGGGTCTAAACACACTTTATTGCAGGGCTTAGTGTGTAAAGATGGTGAAAATGCAGTATATACAAGAAGGAAATGTAAAAAATGTATTTATAATATGTATAAAGAGAAAGATAAGTTGTACATATAAAGTACATACAGAAAAATATATGTTAATAAAGTGTAGTTTTAAACCACTTGCACTTTAAGAATTAGCCTTGTCTTAAACATGGGTTTATTTCATTTCCATTGATTTTTTTTTTTTTTATGTTGTAGATGGCAATAGCACAGGATAGTCTCTAGGTCAAGATAAGGGTAAAATCTTTGTTACTGCGATGCATTATGGTGCTGTTCAAATTTGTGATCACTCACTTGATCGTGTAGACTTCTGAATACACAATCCTTTTGTAATTGCATTGTACAGACCCTCTGCCGACATATTTATTTGCAATTTCTCTGTGGACAAAGGCTTTCTTGATAATGAAATGGGCCCTGTTGCTACGCCAGCCATTTTTGATTAGCATGATGATGGTGATGATGAATGATTGTTGATGTGGTCAGATGGTCGGTCACCTTGTAAAATTCTAGAGCACAGAATGTTCCAAAAGAATTTATAAAATGCTTTTGTTAGTTTTTTTTAAATGTCAGTATGTATTTATAGTTTTATGGGAGTAATTATTCAACATCCTCTCAAGGAAAAAGCTCCTTATGGACATCCGAGCTATTCAGTTTCTGCTTACTTTGTTTGGTTAAAGTTTTAGCTGGCTCTAGATGTATTTTTATGTTGCAGTATGACAGTAAATGGAAAGGATGATATTTTTTCAATGCAAAGCCAAACAGTGTAAACCAGGGATGACATTAATTTTAGTAATCACAAATAAAAACCTCGCCACAAGAATCGCTTTTGTTATTTTATTTACAACATCAATATTTTATAACTTTAAACAAGCTTCGACATAATCATTTACCTTTTCAGCACAATATCTTACCACTATATCAAAATGGAGAATAAAATATACATTCAAATCACTAAAGCGAGTTTGTATAGGAGACATGAAAACTTCTGTTATTAGAGCAATTTTCATGCGTGTATGTACAGCTCTGGTAGGTTCAGTGACCTACAGTCCTCATGCAAAATGCACCAGGCACTGGCATAGGAATGTTCCAATAAGAACTGTTTTGTGGGGGTGTATTGCACTGAATCATATGCCCTGACCGGAGGGTGTAATTCGCTCCTGAACCACTAAGTGGAGGAGATGATTCTGTTCTGCCGAAAGGAGTGGCCTGTTGTGAGAAGAGAAAGGTGACGGTTATCTAATTGCAAAGGTTTCAGTCTAATATAGATAAATGCATAGTATGAGTCAGGAAATGCAGAAAGCTCACCATAGTTCTGTCTGGAGAGCCTTGAGAGATTCTGTATCCTTTTCCTGACAGGCCATCTGTAAACAGGCCAGTCATACCATTTAGCCATCATAATCCAAGAGTTCTACTAGTAATCAGTTTGTAGCATTTTAGACAATAGTGTAGCCTAAAAGTCAGAGACCACTACTGAAAATACTTCTATTTTGCGTTTTTTTTAGTTCATACAATTTTCACTACAAAGTATATTATCAATATAGAATATTGAAATATATAAAATTCAATATAAGAATTTAAATAAAAAGTTGAAATTAAATTCATTGTTTAAATATCTCTTATGCTCGCCAAGGCTGCATTTATTTGATCAAAAATATAGTAAAAAAAAAATTATACTGTAACAATTACAACAATTTAAAACAACTGTTTTCTATTTTAATATATTTCAAATAAATTATTTATCCCTGTGATGGCAAAGCTGCCATTTTCAGTATCTATTACTCCAGTCTTCAGCATCACATGATCTTTCAGAAACCACTCTTTTGCTGCTCAAGAAACATGTTAAAAATCATGTTTTTAACAAATAGAAATATTTGAATAAACAGAAAGTTCAAATGAACAGCATTTATTAAAATTGTAATCTTTTGTAACATTATAAATGTCTTTTCTGTGACTTTGGATCAATTTAATGCATGCTTGCTGAATTTAAGTATAAATAAAAGGAAATAAATAAAATCTTACACCACACTTTTGATCGGTAAGATTTTCTTAGTAAAATATATTTCTTCCTTATTTTATGTCATAATGCTTCATTGTTTGGAATATTTCAGAATCCAAAAACTTGTTTCCAGATTATTTCCAGGTTTAAATTGGATTTTGAATGCAGATTTTAAATGTGGTCTCAGACAGTATATTATAACAAACTAATTTTACAAATAGATTTTAAATACTCACCACAACTGACTGCAGAAGGAGGAACACATTTTCTGGAAGGAAGTTTACTAAAGGACAGACAGTAACAACAGTTTTTAAATAAAACACTGTGCCTGCCTGGTTCTCCATTAGCTACAAAGTCTTACCCTGACTATGTGAGTCGAAGGATTCCCAGGCGTATCGCTCTAGTGTTTGAGCGTGCTCAGGTAACAGCTTTTGAGGGGGAGGCTAAAACACAGACACAAATATATAGTGTCATTTTTGGGCATAGTAAACAAACACACTAACGTTATAGGTCTGGTTTCTTAACGTATTGTCCGAAATGTGAGCTTATTTGTAAACCTCACAGATTTTAAATATATAATTTACCTCAAGCAGCATAAGAAGTAATACCCTGGAGATTTCACACTTTGCTATGATATCCATAAATGCACCTGGAATGAAAACAAACAGAATTGAAGCAGAATCCAAAGATTTTTACAGCATATGCTTCATTTCCTTATTAGCTGATGTTCAAACTGAAAGACTGCTGACTCTGCAATGCAAAACAGATCCTTGACAAGTATGAAAATCAGTCACAAAACATCATAACATGACTTCTGCTTATAAACTGCAAGTGCAAATTGCAGGGTTTGATCAGGAAATCCAAATAAACTGCAAAGCCTGGTGAAAATCCCTGAACTTAGACCACCAAACCTCACACACCTAGATTTCAAAACTAAGATTAATTGTATAGTCTTGTGGAAGTCGATTATATTCATACCGACAGGGGTGTTTGTCCCGGGTAGCTGTAGTCCTCTTTCCTGACACATGTGCTGCATCTCAGAGAGAACAGCAAGAGCGCCATCGTAATCGCCTACCAATCAAACATCACATCACTGCTCTGACCACCACAGAACTTCATCTGGAACTCAATGCCAAAACGAATCATTGCACTCTGGCAGGAAAGCACTGCTATCTCTGAACTCACGGGTCAGTATTTTGCAGGAGGCCATTTCCCACAGTGACAGCAGGGCCTCAATTGGAGTCTGAATCTGCAGTTCCGCGGCTCTCTGGAAATGAACTATCGCCTCCCCGGGTCTGTTCATCTCCTATACACAAATATATAAACAGGACCACAACATGATTAAGCACCGTGGACCAAGATGAATATGCTATTTTAATTCATTTATAAACAGAAAGCCGCTCCGTGTATTACAATGATTAAT
Organism: Sinocyclocheilus anshuiensis; assembly: GCF_001515605.1. Classification (NCBI taxonomy): domain Eukaryota; kingdom Metazoa; phylum Chordata; class Actinopteri; order Cypriniformes; family Cyprinidae; genus Sinocyclocheilus; species Sinocyclocheilus anshuiensis. The sequence goes on from NW_015557079.1 coordinate 97,080, forward strand.
GTCTCACCTTCAGAGCATTGCCAAGCTCCAGTGAGAGACTGGCCGCCATAACAGGCTGATTCATCTCAATATAGACCTAAACAATATATAAGTACATTTTTTGATGTTGACCTAAACAATATATAAGTACATATTTGCAGTACAACATCTAAAAAAATAAATTAAAAAAAAACACAAAATCTGCATGTGATTGCAAGATTGTAGGCTTTTTACTTCATTAGTCCAGTACAGAGAGATATTTTTCAAATGACTTCAAATCAATTTTTTAGGAGCATTTCAACATGAAACATGTGAAACTGCAGATAGCTGCAAGCGAAAATTAGCTCAAACGGTTTCCTTTTAAGGTGAACTATTACTTTAGAAAATATTTAGCTCTGCTTGTAGTAGTTGTTTAACTGCTCATGGTCATCTTCTCTTCTTCTAACTCTAACAGCAATAGTGAATAAAAGTGAATAGTAAGTAATATTACGCTTGATGATTCTGTCAGGCCAGGGTTATTATAATTAACTAAAACTAAAACCATTAAAAAACAAAAAATTTTCTTACTGGAAGTAAAAAAAATCCTTACTTGAAATGAAATAAATGCTATATAAATCTTGTTTTATTTCATTTACTTTAACTTTGATGTACTAAAATATCTAAAACTGAAATAAACATTTAATAAAATTATATAGATGTGTTTAAAAAAATTAATATAAGAAAAACACAACAAAATGAAAAGAGAAAATATAAAAAACAGTATATTAATATCTCAATTATACTAAGATGCCACTGTCAGGCTACGCTCAATATTATTGAAAATATAAAATTATAAGAGACTTTTCATTCTATTTCAAGTATGAACTGAGCCCAACATTCTGCAAAATAACAGCCTGTGTTTGTTTATATATGCTTATCGGCTTGAGCGTAAGTATCTGGTAAAATATGCGTTTCCGACAAATACCTTAATAGCAAAACTATAGCAGTTCATTGCTGCCTGCATATTCTCATCGAAGCCGGGAGCCCTCAGCGCTCGGGTTTCCTGCTCCGAGGCCAGAAAGAGTCGGGCTGCATCTGTCAGTGCCAGGGCTTCTCCTGGAGCATTGAACAGGGTTTGCTCACAGCTACGAAGACAGACAAACCATTTCCACATGTTCTTTAGATCAGAAACTAGGATGAAGAATTGATAGTTATGAGAGATGCTGTGTTACCGGGCCATGGCGAGATTACAGAAGGCAGCATATTGAGGACAGTCTTGCTGTTTGAGCTCCTTGGCCAGCTGACCTGAGGAAAGATGCCATATAATGATAAACACAGACTAGCATTACCGCACACAGCATCACTCTTCTGACACAATACTCACCAAACTGTTCACTTGCTTCAGCGACATTAGGCTTCCGCAGAAAACGTCTGTGATTAAGGGAGAAGGAAAAAGTATTAAAAGGCCACTAAATTACGCTCTTAAAAATAAAGGTGCTTCACGATGCCATAGAAGAACCTTTTTGTCTAAATGGTTCCATAAAGAACCTTTAACATCTGGTTCTTTCATATTATTAAAAGGTAAGAAAGAGATGGCTCTTTAAAGAACCTTTGACTGAATGGTTCTTTGTGGGACCAAAAAAGGTTCTTCTATGGCATCGCTGTGAAGAACCTTTTAAGCACCTTTATTTTTAATAGTGTAGATTAATTTGACACTTTATATACTCTGGAATAGCTCGTTATTCGAAGCCGCTGCTTTGAAATTAAACACCTACAAGATGTCATCCTCAGCTGTTCATGCATAACGTTAAATCTTCTGTAAATTTTACAATAATAGATCGCATTGTTGTGAACCTCATTTAGTAGCTCTTGAAATGTAATTAGCAACATGCTAGTGAGGGTTGTGTAGTGCTGTCACGACATTCTTTGGTTATGCTCAGTATTGTAGACAACATTAATGGTCTACCATTAAAACATTCGTAATATATTTTAGCTCTTACTTTTTCAGTTTATTTGACACCGCCCGGTAGCGCATCAGAAAATCTCCCTCGGCTGCCATTGTTAATGTTGACACTTCAGGAGGAGGAGCAAGCAGACAGGAAGTTCGGATACGAGTGTTCCCATTGGTTACACGCAACTGAAGATGTCGTTTGATTGGTTTACACAGCGTGAGGGCTGCAGAAAATGTACCGCTTTTTATGCAAGAAGGCGAAAGGTTTGATGAGTTTTGGAGAAAAACGACACATATTCAGTTGTTTTGATCTTTTATTTATTTTCTGTCATACTGGCCCATAAAATAATAAATTATACAAAAAAATCTTTATTTGACACTTAAGCACATTCCAGCAGGTATTCATAAATCACATTCATTAACTCAATCATTCCTTCATTCACAGGTTTTCATAAACAGAATCAAATACACCATCTTCTTGTGCATTGCAGTGCTGAAAGAGAAAACAGCAATAGAAACGGTTGATATTCTGAAACACAACTCTTTTTTTCACCAAATATATTTCATCAGGTCATATGATAATCATGAATTAGATTCCTTTTTATTGAATGCTTTATTTTTACTGTTGCTTTCTGTCTGAGCTTGTAGGTATTACTTATTTAAAATCTGTGTATGTCATGAAGTGTCTTCACTGCATGATTATATGTTCAGTAAAAACATGCTATAATTATTATGCGCTCAATGTTTATATATTTAATACTTGAAGCTATATATTACAATTTATAAGCATATTGTTAGGTCTACATTATAGGTTATACATGTAATATTACACCATTTATTAAACAAACCCGTGTTAAACAAACCTTTTCTGATTTTGTCGTCTTTGTGTTTTCTACATGCATCGTGTCTGAATGCAGTGTATCATAAATAGAGTCTGATCTGCATTGTAGAGTCTGTTGGAAAGGAGTATAAGACGACAGAAATTTATTTGAGATATCATTTAAAATCCTTATTAAAACAGGTTGCCAGGTTACCAACAAATGGCAAATACTGAGAGCAAATGACTACTATCCAAAAGAGAAACAGACTGTTATCTCACTGTGTAGAGTGATGCAGATGCAGCATCTTCATCCAAAATCACTCCATCACTCTCCCCTGATCTCTGCTCTACAACTTCATTTTTGTCATCTCTACAAGGAGGGTGTTCCTAAAAATAATGAAGCAGAACTAGAGCTGAAACTAACAGCATCACATGGGTTTTTCCAGACAGTACACTCGTGCCCTTTTTGGTCATAACAGCACCATCTTGCAATCAATGCAATTCTGGACAGTCCATCTGGAGCATCTTGCATAATAACAGAAAGATGATCTTTTCTGAACTGACAATTTACCACTTAGTCATGAGTCCATATCTGCTGATCAGCCACAGCAACATCAAAACCATCTGCCTAATATCGTGTAGGTCCCCCTTGTGCTGCCAAAGCATGGACTCCACAAGACCTCTGAACGTGTCCTGTGGCATCTGGCACCAAGACAAAAGATCCTTTAGGTCCTACAAGTTGCAAGGTGAGGCCTCCATGGATCAGATTTGTTGGTCCAGCACATCCCAGATGCTCAATCGGGAATTTGGAGACCAAGGAAACATATTCATCTATTTTTTCATGTTGCTCAAATCATTCCTTAGCATTTTTTGGCAGTGTAGCAGGGAACACGCACCCGGCTATCCACCTGATCTAAAAGAAAAAGTGATTCTTCAGATCAGGCCACTGCTCCATGGTCTAGTTCTGACACTCATATGCCCATTGTAATTGCTTCTGGTGGTGGACAGGGGTCATCATGGGCACACTGACCGGTCTCTCTACACAGCCTAATACGCAGCAAACTGTGAGGCACTGTGAGTTCTGACACCTTTCTGTCATTGCCAGCATTGAGTTTTCCAGTCATTTGAGCTACAGTAGCTCTTCTGTAAATAGACCAGACAGGCTAGCCAGAGCAAAGGTACTTCCTTTAGCCTGAGGCTTATTATTAATTTCACTTTTGGTGTGAAAGGGCCTTTACAGATGCCAAAAATATAATTTGGGGGGGGGGGGGCTTTCCCTAAATACTGATAATCAAAGTTATTCACTTCACCTGTCAGTGGTTTTAATGTTGTGGCTGATCAGTGGATAACCCCTCACTGTTAGATTGTGTCCTTTCAGATGTGCAGAATTAAAGAAACTTACATTAGACAAATTATAGATAGACTGAATTATTACAGTATGCTCTAATGACACGATGTGTGGCCAAGTGTTACCTTGTAGCTCTTTAATATGTAAAGTGACCCAGCAACAGTGAAGATGAGGAGAATTCCTGAGAATGCCATCATTATGATGATGGCATTGTCTAACACCTCAGGTGGCTCCTGATAACCTTTATCTGGAAAACACAGAATTGGGGTAAGAGTGAAGAAACAAGGGGGAAATAGAGAGAACAGAAGAGGAACATTGTCTTCAGACACAATTTTTGCATCACTGCTTTTCTTTCGCTGAAAGTGGCAGTTTCAGTCTAACATGTCACATGGCCAAACTCACATGATGTCTTTATTTTTTTAATGCATGTGTAATGAACCTTTTTATTTATCTGTCCAGCCTATCTATTGGCTCACAAGCAACAAACCTATCTAGTAAAAGATTCTGAAGAAAAAATCTCTATTCATTTCAAGATTTGTATGTATTTTAATACTTATAAATGTTTAAATTGTGACTAAGAGATTATAAGTTGTCAGTGAATTTCAATCATAGAGAGGTAATAAAATGATCTGCAGACTCACCTCTCACATGAACCACCCAATGCACTTCCTGATTTGCATAACTAAAGTAGTAATTTCCAGAACTGGAGCTATTGTGCATGTTGATACGTGCCCTCACCAACTGTGTAGTTTCAACTAATTCACTTTTAAGTTCTTTATTCCAAATTCTCCTCATGTTCTGAGTGTGGTGGCATACAAGTTTGCTAGTGGTGTAGTTTGCTGGGATGAAAACTGACAGGATGAAGTCAAGACTTTCCCCTGCTAGTGCCACTCTGGTTTTGTTCAGCATGGAGATTGTAGGTTTGGCTGGAGGAACGGAGAAGAGAACATGGTGTTATTGAAGCATCTGTGCTCTCCTGATATCTTCATAACTTATGGATTCTAATTCAGCTTAAGAGGGTGTGGGTGATAAATCCAGCAATACAATAATAAAAATGAAATAAAACACACGCTGTAATGACATAAATTAAGATCAACAATACCTAGAGTTTCCTGCCAACAGCACAGAATTACGATCCAACACAGGACAGGCTTGGCTGCATACATCCTTGAGCGAAATTTACATTTCCTTTCATTTGAAACAAAATGAGCCACCTTTTCTTTCTCTCTGTTGTTTCATCAAAGCTCAGAAACAAAGTGGTAAACAACTGCTTTCTGTCCAGTCAACGCGAGAAGTTAAGCCATATTACACCACAGTGGATGTTCACAGGACCCTCACATGAGGTACAATCTCAGAATCTCATGCAATCCTCAGAAACCACTTCCTCTCTCACTCCACAAACTCACTTCCTAAATTATTCCCTTTTACAAAACTGTTGTTCTTTGGTTGGTATTGATAACAACCAATTCTAGATCTAAATGTAAACGGTTTTAAACAAGGTTTCAACACGGAAATGTAGTTTCTTTACAAAATGTGTGCACAAAAAGGGTTAGTTCACCCAAAAATGAAAATTAGCCCATAAATTACTCACCCTCAAGTCATCCTAGGTGTATATGACGTTCTTCTTTCAGACGAATCCAGTCGGAGTTATATTAAAAATTGTCTTTGATCTTTCAAGCTGTTTAATGGCACTCAGCGGGTGTTGCATGCATCAGTCCAAAAGAAGTAAAATAAAAAGCGCCCATCCATAAAAAAAGTGTCTCACACGGCTCCGGAGGGTGAACAAAGTCCTCCTGTAGCGAATCGATGCGTTTTTGTAAGAAAAATTACCATATTTAAAACGTAATAATCAATTTAATCTAGCTTGCGCTCACTCTCCCCTGCGCTTCCGCGTGCGTCACTTCTGAGCTTATATGTCATCCGCCCGGAACTGCTTCCGTGTACAACTGTTGGTGCAAGCTACATTAAAGTGATTATTACGTTTTGAATATGGATATTTTTCTTACAAAAACGCATTGATTCGCTACAGGAGGCCTTTGTTCACCCCCTGGAGCCGTGTGAGACACTTTTTTATGGATAGACTTTTTATTTAACTTCTTTTGGACTGATGCACTGCAACACCCGCTGAGTGCCATTAAACAGCTTGAAAGATCAAAGACAATTTTTAATATAACTCTGAAAGAATATGACTGGATTCATCTGAAAGGAGAAAGTCATATACACCTAGGATGCCTTGAGGGTGAGTAATTTATGGACTAATTTTCATTTTTGGGTGAACTAACCCTTTAAGCTCGAGGTCTTTAAAATGGTTATAGCTTTTTCAGGCAGTGAAAAAGGACATTCACAAAAGCATCCGAGGTTTTGCAGAGCATCAAACGTTTCTATTTACAGTGTATTTTGTAGGGTTGCGTAATGTAACCAATCACAGACATTTCTGTCGTTCTCTTAAACACATCTGATTGGCCATGTGATTCTCTCATTGTAACAAGATACACAATGTAAGAAATACATTCATTATGCAGTGTAGAGAGCTTTATTGATTATAACTTAACTTTGTGAGATCGTGATGAACTGAAGTGAGTGACAGCTTAGTTATTATAAAGGAATCGCTATTTGCGCGCTTCCTAGGATAATCCATAACGAAATTGAATTAAAGTTTTGTTTTTCCTGCTGCTAAGAACGGTCCTCTACACGCAACAAACATATGATGACATATAAATCCCTCATCACTCATTATATATGCGGGATTCACTTTTAAAATGGCAATGATTATAATAACCATAGTAATGTAGCCTATGGGAAAGAATGTAATTTTTCAAAATATATAAGCATTAAGCAATGTAAAAGCAGACTAATAATAGCCTAGAAAAATAGATGAATTACTAAAAATGTTTGAAATGCGGTTGCAATTATGATTTGTAAATCAGTGTACAATGCTATTGTTGTTGTGGTAAAAAGTTATTTATTTTAACTGTTATTTTAAATTTTATGATGAAACACAGTATCATTCATCATGACGTTATCTGGTATGCCCATATAAAACTCGGCTGACAGGGTTTGTGTGTGTGCGTGTGTGTGTGTGTGTGTGTGTGTGTGTGTGTGTGTGTGTGCCTACTTTAACCACCAGGTGGCAGCAAAAGGTGTGTGTGTGTGTGTGTGTGTGTGTGTGTGCCTACTTTAACCACCAGGTGGCAGCAAAAGAGCACATACTTTGTGAGCGAGCGCCTGACTTGCATCAAATAAAGAAGAGTTCCAAAATCATCAAAAATGAATTACGTAATGATTACATAACTGTCATTGAAATAGGCTACACATAATTAGCGCCAGGGCAGATAAATCAAAAACACCAGTACAGAATATTTTCCCACTTTTTCCTTAGTTTAGTATGACTTTAAATTAAATATTACTGTATATATAGAAAAATATATAATCTCTGATTTGTATAGATAACAGATAAAAATACGTTTAAGTGTTATAAGTGAAGACGTAAAAAAATGTAAAAAATATTCACATAAGAACAAAATACAGCCATTAATATGGATTTCACACACCTTACATATTTGAAATCGTTGAATATTCAAGCTCCAATTGTATGATAAAGATAAAGAGACTGAGATAGGGAGATATATAGAGAGTGAGGTGAAGAGAAGAGCAAGGAATTCAGTTAGAGGTGAAAAATTGCCTTGTTTAATGAGAAACAGGTGCATGGGTGCCTTGTGACTTCTGAGCTGAAGTAAAGGAATATTCGCATACTCTTAAAAGCCTAAGCCAGGCAAAACTGACCTCACATACCACAAAAACAGACCAGGGTGAGAGAGAGAGCGCGTAGAGGCACAACAAATATAACATCTGGATACCAGGGAATAAAAATATTTCCGTCTCTTTCATCTTCTTGTCTCTGCAGTCATAATGAGAGTCAAAATCAACACATATAGAGGCATGATAGTAAAGGACTACAATACAACAACAAAATAATGAAGAAAAGGTTAATTCCAGGCTGCTTTTGTGAGAAAGAAAAACTTTGGAAGAAGACTGAAAAGAAGAAGAAGTAGTATAGTATATTTATTATGCTGTCTATATTTATGAATTTAAACCAAGCTCCTGGATATAAATGGCCATAAAATAGATTAAACATATAGTACGTTTATATAAGTTTTTGGTCATTTTCCTTAAAGGTGTTTTTTTTTTTTTAAGTGATTGTACAAGATTTTAAACAACACTTCAGAAAAAAAACAGTACAGTGAGGTCTGGACAATTTTTATATGAATTAACTGTAAAGAATGGTCTTCTTGTATTAAATACAAAAGTATGGTCAAGTCTTCATCAAGGTAAAACAGATATAAGTCTGGACATTGTTATATCCAGGTTTAACTAGATTTAATTCAGACATTTATTGTATTGGCCCACACAAATTCACCCACTGTAACCATGGAAAGAATACTGTGAGACATAGAGACTGAATTATGAATGCAGTGTTTTTAATTAAGAGCATTCCAACTGAAAGGCACATGCAAGTTGATGCAGTTGTTGCTCAGCGATGTTCAAGAGCCTTTTGATTGAATAACAAAAATCGTGTGAGACCTGATTTATGAGACTGACTGCTCTGCTAACCTGCTTGATTCTCTCTCTCTGTCTGTCTGTCTGTGTGTGTGTGAGTGTGTGTGTGTGTGTGTGCGCGCGCGTTTTTGTGACAAATGAGGACATAAATTTGTATAATGACAAAGGTATGACATAGGTATTACAAGGAGAAGGTGACTTTTCAGGACATTACCCCATGTCCCCACTTTTCAAAACGCTTATAAATCACACAGAATGGAGTGTATTGAAAATCTGAAATAGCACAAAGTTTCCTGTAAGGGGTAGGTTTAGGGGTAGGGTTGGTGTAGGGCAATAGAATATACGGTCTGTACAGTATAAAAACCATTACGCCTATGGGATGTCCCCACTTTTCTAAAAACAAACCTGTGTGTGTGTGTGTGTTTGTGTGTGTGTGTGTGTAGATTTGGCTATACTTGTGAGAAAACATCCTCAAGCATAGAGTGAAACAGGTCAAAAACTGACTGATGAGGACATTTAAAGTGGTTATCACAGTTTGAATCACTCATAATATTTGAAATATTTAGAATGCTTCAAAATGTCAAGAGATTTTAGTAAGGGTTTGGTTTAAAGGCAGGGCATTATAATCGTATTATGAAAGCCATTATGTCTAAGGTCATCACTATTTACTATATAAGGTCTGTTTTGAGTGTGTGTCACTATAAGAGAAAAAGGGCAAATGATTGGAGGGAGAAAAACATCAAATAAATCTAAAGAAAAGGTGCACATCTGGAAAAGAGTGATAGTTTGGGAGGGTGTGAGAAGACAGAGCCCAACAGATGGAGAGAGGGGGAGAGAAAGAACGAAAGAAAGAAAAGGAGATGCAGGAGAAAAAGAAAGTGGGAGAGAGAGAAAAAAACTGAAAAAAGTACAGAAGGGAGGGGGAAGAATAAGACAGAGGAGAGAGAGGTAAATGTACACAGCATCATAGTTCTTATGCAGAAGTTTAAGTGTTTGCACACTGACGGTCAACAGACTTCAACACGCTGTTCAGAGAGAAGAAGTGGACAGGACGGCGATATCACAGCAGAGGAGCACAAAAAAAAGAGAAAGGAAAGACACATCTCATTCCCTGATAAAGTAAGTAATTTGCACTTTAGTAGAATTTAAACCATTAAAAGTAAAAATGTATTCTATAATATTCCACTAATCTGTGTCCTGCAGTTTTACTACCCTGCTATTTCCCCTCTTTCTGTTGGATAAAGCCTTGTATCTAGCATTGGGATCGGTCTAGATTTCATAAAGCATCAAAAATCAATGTTACAGCAAGTGTTAGTGGATGTATGTCTTTTGTAATTGTTTGATTGATATTCCTATTGCATGTCAGTTGACAGTTCCTTCTCTCGGCATTTTAAAGCCTGCGTGATTTCAAAAAATGTTTAAAAACTGACAGAAGTGTCCTGATCAAACATTAATCCTGTGATTTTCGAGTTCCTGAGCACATCCAGCTATGTGTTGCGCCATGACGTGGAGCCATTTTGAGAAATGCCTCTTTAGTGACTCACTCTACAAAGTCAATTATGATCTCCAAGTTCAATATTATGTAAAGCTCTCAGTCCCCTCTGGACTCCTTCTCAGTGTGGAGTCACTCCAGTTTCTCTTTGCTTTCCTGCAGCATTTCTCTGAAATGTGGCTTTTTTTAGTCTAATGGCCATGTTTTTAGCAGTTCTGCCTATTCGTAGTAATCTTACCTCAGAGAGCTCTCTGTGGCATTGGCCCTTGTGGCTCCAGCACAAAGGAGATTTTCTTTCAAATAAGCTAATTTGCTATCAGTTAGGCCAGTCACAAGACAATCAGCCCGTCATCCATCTCCCCTCTGTGTTCCTGAATGAACTCGAGTCATTTTGTGATCTGATCGCAGTCATTTAATAGAGTGGAAATACCCGACACTTGCGTGATTGTTCTTGGGAAGTGAAGAGCATGAGGCACTTTCCATGGATACGGCACAAAAGAAGGCATGAAACCCATAAAAAAAAAATGTAAAGTCATTTTTTCCTTTTTCAAACAGCCAGAGAAGAACATTTTGTTGAGTTGAAAATGTGGATTTTTTTTTTTTACGTTACACCGTGATGTACAGTCGAAATAATCAATGCCCTTGCGTGTAACAATTTTAATGGTTGTCAATGTAATAATAATGTTTGGTAAACAAAACTAGTTAAAAATGAAAAATAGTTTTAGTGTAATTAATTAAATATTATTTCAATAGATTAAGTCAAAATTATTATGATTTTAATAGTTGGATACTGCAGAAAAGTTATTTTTGAAAAGGAAATCTAAAATATTATAATAGAAAGAAATATGGGATCTGTGCTTCGAACTTAAATACTAAATTCTAATAAAAAAAAGAAGTAGAAGACAACAACAACAACAAAAAAGAGCCCTGGAAAGTATCATGAGAAAAAAAAACAAGGACTATAGAAATGATGAAACAGAGGATACGATCATATAAAAATGCAGGCCTCTGCACTGAAATTTTCCACAGTATCATCGGCCCCTAAAACACATCTGGCTGTTTGTCCTGGAAAGAAGCAAAGTGCTCTCCCATGTGCCAGATGTACTGGCAGGGTAAAGGTTTAAATCTCTTGCCTTACATTGAGAGAGTTCTTAGTACTTGTTTAACTTTCTGATATTTTTTTCCTACCTCTCCTTTAAAACTCAGCCACTTCTTCACCATGACCGTTTCGACTGCAAAGATGATGGTGCCTATGATGGTCGTGGCGTTTTTGTCTCCATGTCTTGGGATGAGCAATGAAGTGGATTATGGGAATTGGAACTACAGAGAGGGAGGTAATATTATAAAATTATGAAATTGTGCAGAGTGTATTTAAGAATGGTAAAATGTGTTAAACTGAGGTGAGACATCATTCTTATTGCTATCTGAAAGTAATATCAATTTAGCCTAATATTTCAGAAACAAGCATGCAAGTGGTGTTCGGTGAGTATAATTATATAAATAACAGCCATTTAATTTTTGAGTAAATCTGATGAAATCTGAATTGATTCTGTGCAGGCCTAGTACTTTGCTTGTTGAAAGAGTTGCATGTCAAGTCGAGTCACATTTATTTCTATAGCGCTTTATACAATACAGATCATCTCAAAGCAGATTCACAGTAATAAAAATAAATAAATAACAGTATTAATCTGGTAAAGTTCTTAAGTTATGAAAGGAATACAATTCAGCTGTAAAGCAGCCCTATAACACTATTAAAATACTGTCATTATTCAGCTCAGTTTAGTTCAATGTTTATAGTTCAGTAGCAGTGCAAATGTTGCAAAGTTCATTCATTATGAAGCCAATTCAACTGTATAAAGCAGCTCTAAAGAAGATAGTGTCATTATTCAGCTAAATTCTGTTCAGTATTGACTCAATATTAATATTCAATTTAATAGTAGTGAATCAAATTATGAAATGAGCTTAAATCAACTTTTAAGCAGCTCTACAGAAGGCAATAGTGTTGTTATAGCTTGAGTTAGTTCAGTGTCGATTCATTCAGTTCGGTAACAGATGATGCAGAGTTCATTAATATGAAATAAATTCAGCTATAAAGCAACTCTACAGAAGACAATTGTCATCATACAGATAAATTGAGTTCAAGTTTTGTTCTCATCTGATAGTGTCAGTGCGGTCATTTCACATTACTGAATATTAGGTGTTTTTAAACTTCATTCCAAAAACAGCTTCAATCGTTGGTGTGTTGGGCCAATGTAAAAAAAAAAAAAAAAAGGCTATCAGTCTGGATTGGCTCAACTTCAACACATTTGTTCAGATGTACATGGAGCTAATATTAAAATACAAATCACATTGAACTATGTACACCAACAAACTCGTACCCTTACCTGTCAACCCAGCTAAAACACAAATAGACATCTCCTAATTCCACTCTTTAAAGTTAAAGCCCTGTAGTCCAGTGAAAGAAACCTGATTAAAACCATTCTGAAGCATCAGAAAGCCTCTTGTCATGTGGTTGCCTGCCTTATTAGAGACTAACCTCATTGTCTTTGCCCTCACGGCAGCGGAGAATGTGAACGTGGCTAACATACGCAGCGTGACTCGAGTGTTGGACGCCTGGGGCAAACGCATATTCAAAGATATCAAGACTCTCTTACACTCACAACCCAATGCCCTTCTGCCAGACTACTCCAGGTAACACGCTGTCTTTCCTAATACCTGTACAAATTCATTGAAAAGACTCTTTACTATGGATGGTGTTAAAGTACAAAGCAAGTAAAGCAATTAGTGTTAACCAACCACCAATATTTTTTATAACATGCAACTTAGAGAGTGTTAAACCAGCTATATCTCTCTTTGTATGTTCACTAAAGCTTTCTTGTCTTGTGGAAAAAGTTTTTTTGCACATGAAAGCTGCTCGTTGGACTGTTTTATATAAACTAGAAAAATGCACCGTCCTTTGGGGGTTTGTTATCCTGAAGTCAGCAGTTTAACAGACTTACATTCTAGCCCTAAGGAGATTGTTTTCAAGATGCTGATTCTAAGCTATTAGCATGGAAACAGCACTTAAAATCCCAGAAAAGGTTTCCTCGGTATCTATATCAAATTACAAGTAAGTAATAAGTAAAATAAGTAGTGCGCTAATCTTCATTGCTATAGGCTACTGTATATTTATATTTGTAGCAATATATAAACATAGGCCAACTTGGTCGATGCATATATTGCAGTATATATATATAAAAAAAGCTATTTTCTCATATATGGTATGCATTATTTAATAGTTTGCATTATATTTCCAGTAGGCTATATTCCAATATATTTCTGTTTCGTAAGGCATCCCAAAGTGACTTAAGAATTACATGTATGAATCAAATAGCAAATAGCAATTACAAGATCAAATCAGATCAGCTAATGATCACAAAGCATGCGAAGCCTAAAGCACTAAGAAGAAACACTGTAAACTAAACTACTAAACTAACAACAAACAACAACAAATGTCCTATTGAGGAAGGTTTACAATGTCTGCCGTTTAAACGTTGAAGCTAAAAGATCCTTGTATTTGAAATGTCCATTCACACAGAATGTGTTTTTGCATTTAAAAACTCGAACTTCGAGGAGCAGAGGAATGAAAAAAGAACGCAAGGTCTCGCATCACATTTTAAAGCTCGTTTAGAACTCAATTTCACTTGACGTGGCTTTTTAAAAGAGGCGTGCTTGAACAAGTCAGCGCATTGGAAAAAGTAGTGCAACGCTCAAATACCGTAATGTACTAATGCGTGTTTACGTAGAAAAATAAGTAAAAGGCATAGAGCAAGTAACAACACGTTGCCAGGATGGCAGGATTTTTGGCAATTGCCAGAAGAAAGACATTGTCAGTAGTCTAGCCTTGAAAATGTTAGAGACCAGATAAGCTACACAGAAGAGTAAGGCTCTCTGGAGAGAAGGCTTTGTTTTTCTTTTGTTATTATTCATGAAGCGGCCGGATCGGACAGTTGTCATAATGTGGTGTACAAAGGACTCGTCAACCTATGGCACAGAGCGTTTTAACACACCTAGAGGCAATGGCGGCGTGACCTTTTGAGTTTTTGTAAGGCAGGTCTGAGCTAGGAGGACCAGAAGCTCAGCCTTGTCATATTAAACTACGTCCTGTTAATGTATGTTTTTTGACTTTCTGACCCCACATTTTAGTACACTAAAACAAACATGAAATCTCCTTATTCACATTAATAATTCATAATGAACTTTTGGAGGACTGACTTGGTACGATGATTTTTTGCAGTGTTGAGTGTGTAAAGCGTGTGCCAAACCCTCACAAAAGAAACAGAAAAACGATTATACACTCTTTTCTCTCTCGTAGGCCTACAGATGTTTTCGCACATGCATACAAACATAGAAGCCTCTTCTATCTCGCCCCATTTCACACTCTCTTCTTCCTCGCAGGGTTCGTCCTCTCTCAGAGTCCCTAAATGATCTTTTCAGAGAAGTCTCCCACTTACAGAGGCGCATCACAGATCTTAACAATCGCCTAGCAACCCTGGAACCCTTCCTCCGTCATCATGGTTACCGAGAGGAGGGGGAGGAAGGAGGGGATGGCAAGGAACCGGCTCCTCAGAGTGTGGGACCAAGTCAAGCGAAGTATCCACGGCGCTACGTGGTTCGAGTGGTTCGTCCTGCGAACAGGGTGGTGAGAACCAGACGAGTCAAAGTGTTCAAAAATGAAAATGGAAGGGTTAAAGAGAGCGAGCGGTAGAGGGATAGACGAAAGATTTGCAAATATTACAATCAGATACATTAATGTTATTCAGGAAATAACCTTTATATTGGAGATAAAATATAATTCAAATATTAAAAATGTTAGTATACTATATAAGTGTGCATTCATTTTCTTTTGTCTGTACTCCTTCACGTTTGGGTCTCAAAAGTGCAATTAAAGTTCCCTGGCAGAAGAGCGAATGCTGGGAATGTTCATTGTGGAAAACTTTCCCAGCAGGATAATACCAAATGAAAAAAACCTTGAGAGTAAAAACAGAAACTGCAGCTCTTTCCAAACAAAGCTAAACAAGGATGAAGCCGTATACAATCAGTTCTTATTTTCTGTGGAGAATCTTCATTTAGGTATTGGTATCCACAGACATGTGTGTGACAGGAATAAAATCAGGTGAATAAATTTGAATACTTTAAAATATAATTATGTCAGTGTGTGTGTGTTTTTATTATTGACTACTCATTTTTTAATTGTGCTAAAATATTGAACCGCAGGGGTTGGTTGACAATATTAATTCTTTGTTGAATATCTCTTTGTTGAATAGCATATTAAGATAACTTAATTACAAATGAAATCCTTAGTTCTGGGTAAACAAAACCAGACACGTTACTTAATTTTGTTAATTATGTTCAATTATGTTATGCAGTTTGGGTTTGCTTGGCACAGTGCCTAACCTGAAAGTAATATACAGAAAAATGTAACATTTCTATTTTACGACTAAACACCACTAAAACTACTTTATGGTTCATTTTTAGTAAATTATTAATTTGAACAAGTTTTACAATGTTTTATCATGTTTTTTTTTTTACTTCCCTGGTAGCCTTTTTTATTTAAGTAGGCACTGTTTCACGTGTGTGTGTATGTATGTAGGCTATGTAGAGGTAAGCATGTGGTTATGTTCTACATTATTAAATTATTGTCATATTACACTCTATGCACACCAACCATCTCCATTCACATGCTTTTCATAAATGATGTCAAACGGGAGGCATAATTTCTCTCAGGCTTCCAAATCTTATATTAAAACATGGTTCCCATCTCTGTGTATATGAGAGCAGCGTCTACCACACATTAACTCCTGCATATAAAATGCATCATTACTAAATATCACTCACATATGCACTTTCACTCTCTCTAATAGAGAACAGCAGTATGCTGCTCACTATAGGCGAGTCACTAATTACATTAATTCCCTTAAATAATACTGAACACTAATTACGAACATCTGCATTGAGGAGCTTATAATGTAACTCAACGCATGCTAGCTAGATCAGATTATACTTTTTTTGTGCTCTTATGTAACAGTCAGAATCATAGCGGTGTAATTTTAACAACTGAAAATACAAACCATAGCGCCTCTACCCCTTCAGAGGTGAGCGAGATGACTCTGGAGTGTTATGTAACTCCGGCCGCATGGTGGCAGTGTTGCGCCGGTTAGTTCACCGCGCGTTATTTTGACAGGAGTGAGTGCTTGAAGTCTGTGGGCCACTGTTTTTGGTCAACACAGGACTTAAAGACGATTACCAATATAACTTCATACTTAAAGTGTGTTGGTGAGGACGTGTAACGTAATATTGGTACGTATGAACAAGCAACTCTGTCTCACGTAAACGAGCGTCCGTCATTTGTTCAGTCCTTCTTTAAATGACCGTGAAAGCTGCGACTTGCTTTAATTTTTGAATAAATTACTTTCTGAATCTTTCCATTCACGACTCCCTCTATCTATTCACCTGTCACTCCTTCCTTCAACTGCCCTGCTTGCGTTTAGCTCTCTTCATCTTTTTTCCCTCCCTCACGCCATGGACACGTGTGGGTGTTGCGTATCAGTTACTTGCTGTTTCTGTGTAATATGTTGTAGCACCCAAACCAAGACACAGTATACTACACAAATCTTTCTTTTTCCCTCACTAGCTTCCTCCCTCCGTCACTCTCTCTCTCCGTTTCCTTCTTTCTCTAAATGTCCAGTTGCTAGGTAACAGTTAATTGTCAAGAAATAGTTACATGTGTTGCAATGCATTCTGTGATTGGCTGCTTTAAGAAAGCGTGTGAGAGAAAGAGAGAAAGGGGAATGAAAAAAGAGAGTGGGGGAGTGAGACAGGAATAGAAAGAGTAGGTTTGTGAAACATTTCATTGCAAATGGTTTTAAAATAAACAGCTATTACTTTAAAAAATAAACCGCATGTACGACATCCTCATGATTAGAAACAGCACTTTCATACGGGAATCAATAATCAGAATATGCTTGACATGAATCGATAGATACGGAAATGAGAGATGAATTCAGTGACATCAGTATTTACTTGCAGTTTGTTCATGGTGCTGTGAACCAGACGTATCCAAGGCAACACCAGTGGCTAAGAAGCTCTCATTCACGTTCCATGTACATTATGTCACGAAGCAAACCTAAGCTTGTGTTGAATAGTCAAATGATTATCAAATAATACATAAGAAAAACATTTCACAATTTTCATATTAACAACGTGAAAAGCAAGTGAGATTCATATCTGGCACATGATGACACAGAAAACAAGGTGTGTCACCATTTCCCCTCAGATTCTGGCTGCTGGAGATGTATGGAAAAACACAGAAGGGACTATGAGGCTTGAGATATCTCCCTTTTATTTTGTTTTTAGTCAACACTGTTTTGTACAAAGAGACAGAAGAATATATCGTAGCACTTATTTTCACACTGTGTCTGTATTCTCAATAGCTTAAGTATTGTGAAATGTCTCATTAAATTATTATTATAGTCTTAACACATGTAATCTCTCTCTATACAAAAACAGAAAAAAGAAACAATTTTTGTCATATTTACAGAATCTGTACAGTTCTGATCCATAAGTAACATTTAAAATAAGTGGTTAAAATACAAGAAGGACAGAATTGAAGACAACAGAGGTGTACATTTTGTCTTAAATTCTGGTTCTCGAATGCTATTAGAATGGCACTGTGCTCCTGGTCCAGTGGTCTAATAACTTTTCCCCATGTGGCTATAAAAAATCTTCCAGACAAAAATGTATCTCAAATTTCATTATTTTAAATATTTGTCTTCATATATTAAAAGGCTATTGAAAGGGGACATAATTATTTACAGCAGACATAGTAGATAACCATTGCACTGTGCTCTGTTTCCTTTTCACACACACGCGCACACACACACACGCGCACAGACAAATGTGCACACACAAACACCTGCGCGCACACATGCCCACTCGCATACAGAGGTAATCAAGCATATGATTTCAGATACATGTACAATCATATGTGATGTACCTTACTGGGGAGGGCATTAAAATGACAAACCAGTAAAATAGAGTCAAACTAGTGTAGTCTTATCCTACCAGTCATAAAGAAAGAGATTAGTTCAAATGAGAATGAATGAAAAGGGAAATAAAACACTGAAATAACACAGAACACTGGCTACTATACCTCCATCCTTGTCCGCCCATTTTATCGGCCCATCTCCCTTGTATCTTCTGCTGCAAATGTTAAAAAATCTTCCCGACAAAAATGTATCTCAAATTTCATTATTTTAAATATTTGTCTTCATATATTAAAAGGCTATTGAAAGGGGACATAATTATTTACAGCAGACATAGTAGATAACCATTGCACTGTGCTCTGTTTCCTTTTCACACACACGCGCACACACACACACGCGCACAGACAAATGTGCACACACAAACACCTGCGCGCACACATGCCCACTCGCATACAGAGGTAATCAAGCATATGATTTCAGATACATGTACAATCATATGTGATGTACCTTACTGGGGAGGGCATTAAAATGACAAACCAGTAAAATAGAGTCAAACTAGTGTAGTCTTATCCTACCAGTCATAAAGAAAGAGATTAGTTCAAATGAGAATGAATGAAAAGGGAAATAAAACACTGAAATAACACAGAACACTGGCTACTATACCTCCATCCTTGTCCGCCCATTTTATCGGCCCATCTCCCTTGTATCTTCTGCTGCAAATGTCATCTCACACAACCTGTGTTTATCAAATGTTATATTAGCGTGCTTTTACAAGGCCACATCTTTAAAGTGAGAATTAAAACTGGAAAGCTTTTCAGGAAGAGCAAAGGCATCTGTCCCTGACACTCACACACCCAATCACACAATACTACTTCTACACAGTACTACTACTAAAAACTGTTGGCTCGACTCTGCGGTACAAACACAGAGATTAACAGGAAATGCAGTGGTCTGTTACCACATCTATAGCTCTTAAAGCAATGGCACACTGTTATGAGATATTGTTAAATGATTTACTAAATAAAATTAAAATCAGAAAAACAGACCAAGCATAAAAAATATTAAGGGTACTTTAGAAAAATGGTACCATGCAAAGAAAAGTATCGTGAAAAAATCGTGTGACAAAAAAAGACAAAATTAGCCTTAAATGGACGCAAGAATGGTTTTCAAAACTTATGCTTAACTAATGGCAGTATTCCTGACGAAATCTAGCAACATCACCCAAATTTGGGATTGCCGGTTAATTTCCTTAACGAGTTATTATTATTCCATACATATCCATTTTCAAAGATCTTATCAATTCATTGGAAACACCACATCTATTGTACAACCCGAACCTGTATGATGCACAGTTTATCAACATATTGCACCCACAAAGAGCAGGCATGATATCTAAATAGACATAAATGTATGAAACGCTAAAGATATGGCAATAAAATAAGTAAAAGACATGCATGCTCATCTTAAACACAAACTCTTACACACAAAGACAACTGAGTCAAAAAAAAAATGTGGCATAAAGTTGAGATAAAAAAATTAACAAATCGATAGCTATACATCAATTATAAACCGAATATTATAAATATTGTGCTTAAAGTGGAGATCTGTTTGGCTAACAGTTCATTCACAAAGAAAATGTATAAAGAAAATCTGCAATAAACACAACAAATTTCAAGTAAAGGATTTTTATCTAAGCTGTGGGCCAAGAGTTCAAAAAATGACAACGTCTTCAGACTGTCCTGCCATGAGTTCATTTGTGGTTTCGCAAACGATGGGGGGAAAAAAGTCATAAATACTAGCAACGAACCTCACATGGCTCTCATTTATCCAATTAAATGAGTTCACTGGTTTATTGATTTAGGTAATTAGGCAATTTAGCTAAATTATATGTTTGTTTTTGCCTGTGCCCATCCAAAATTCCTGAGAAATACCTCTACTTCATATAAGTTGGTATTAAAACTGCAAATTAACAACAAAAGGATAGGGAAAATAACTGGAGTCATCCCCACCATTATCATGTCTTACGTTATTTAAAAAAAGCACTCTGACTGGCATAAACTAAAATATGTACAAAATTTCACTTCTCCTGTACAGGTGCAGTAAAGGATTGTATTAGCCTGAATAACAGTAGGGAGGACATAGAAAAATTCTTAATGTTTGTCCGTTCGTTGATTTTTAACTGATACATTTTGCAGCAAAGTTGGATTGTTAACCTTTAATGTAATTCCTAAAATATCATCTAACCAATATGGTAAAACATAGATCTGTAGAGTTACATCCTTTCTGTCTATTCACTGTACAGAGTGGGAAAAAAATGTGTATTTACATAACAAAATGCAAATATTTGCTGAGAATCTTGCAAAACCCTACATACTGTGTACTGGCATCTCCCTAAGGAAAGTATAGATAAGCATAGCCAATACTAACTGCATTCTAAGAAGAAACAAATCCATGACACAGTTGTTATTTTGCCGCTTGATCAAAGACTTCCTCAGAATTGGGGGATGGTGGAGAAAAAATAATTAATAAATTTATTTTTATTTCTATATTGTAGATAACACCATACAAATGTAACGCCCCATGCCTCGACTCTCAGGGAGGATACTGTGTACTGTACAATGTTGTGCAAACCTCAAATATCCTATGTTCCTATTATTAAAAGCTATTCGAATAATAATTTATCTGGTTTTCTTTAGAACCTAGTTCTTGAGATTAATACTATAAACGCATTTAGCCTACTTTATGTCTCCTCAATGCTGGATATTCCATATCAGTGCTTATACCATTAAAAGGAAGCTTCCAGAATAATATGAATCATCCAATGACAAGTCTGTGTGCAGTGACCAGAAAGTTACCATGGCAATATGACCTGTAAATCAGGTATTCTGTAAGTCTTGGTAAGGCACATAACGTGCTGTGTATTAAACCAATATTGTTCTAACAAACGGAACACTGTAAAAATAAGGTGATAATACATTTCCTTCACAATGATATCTCAAGTGCAGCTGAAGTACTTTGCAAATCATGCCTTGTACACACATCTTACAGCACTCCATACTGGTAAAATAAACTTGAATAATCAATAATAAAGAACCTTATGGAATCCAAGTTTGTCTACAACTCAATTAACAATCAAATAAGCTCAGTTGACAAATCAAAAAAGCCTCCCGCAAAGTGGTTTGTTAACTAATAACTGAAACTACAGTACAAATATATAACAGCATAAAACATCCAGAAACCAAGCCCAATTGGAACATCATAAACATTGTAATAATATATAATAATATTATTATCAGGAACATTATCAATATAATTATTGTAAGTTTTACCCTGTTGCTTAAAAAGAGTAACTGATTTCCATCCACAATTGTACAAAGGATTGTACACGGTTATCTCCATCTGGATTGGCCGCTAGTTTGATGTTAGGAGCAGGGAAATAGTTAAATATACAAAAAACATGAGAATAAAGAGAGGAATAAACAGATTTTCCCCCCTAATCTCAACTTTTTGACAGTGGGCAGGTCCCCTCTCTCTATTTACATACGTATGCTTGGCAGTGCGTGATCCGCATAACTTAAAGAAAGCATGAGTCAGTTCCTCCACACACGGTTTCCTCTTCTTGTCGTGAGCATGAAGGAACTAATTACACACTGCCTTTTCAGTTTTCTCTCAATCATCATTCCGCATGTCTGTTGGCTTCTTTTCTGCGTTTTTATCTGTTTCTGACTCCCCTCTTCAGACATCAGACTCTATACTGGAAAGCTTCTCGTAAACATGTCCGTTGCTCGAGCCATTAAACGGTCTCTGTCCTTGACCCATTCCTAACCCATCCCTTGCTGACAGCAGCTTGTTGTTGCTAGGTCCTCCACCGTAGTGGTTGCCAAGAGGCCCGCCCAGACATAGCTCCTTGGGGAACCGAGGGGCCACATTGGACAGTACCCCAGAAGTTGCGGAAGCAGGCAAATAGGAAGTCACCCCCATGGAGCCCCGGAAGTCAGCCCGACTGTTGTTGAGGAGCTGTTGCTGCTGCTGCTGTTGTGGCATCTGTTGCTGCTGCGGCTGTGCCTGCTGCTTTTTGATGTAGTATGATTTGGCGCCGTGTAATAGACACTGGTCGTCGCCGAAGGTTGGGATGAATGGGTTCTGGTTCACCTTATCTGGGTAGAGAGATTTAGACAAGGAGTAAGTCCCAACCCCTCGGGTACCGCCCACACCTCCTCCCATCATGCCTCTATCCCTGTCCCTCATGTCTCTCTCACCCACGGAGCGACGGTGCAACCCACCTTCACCCCCACGAAATAAGCTAAATGATGAACCCCCGCCCTTCCCTCTGTCCCCAAAATATGATGTCTCCCGCTCCCCTCCCGCATACTGCTCAAACATCTGGGCGTAGGGGCTCGTGCCCTCCATGTAGCGGTCTTTGTCTTTTAGGCTCACGCTTCGGGGTGGAGGAAGCATTGACGCTCCGCCACTGCCTCCAAACCCACCCATCCTGCCCGCCCCTTCCTTCTGCAGCTCTACAAATGTGTCATAAGAGTGCTGCCTGCGCAAAACCTTACCACCTGGGCCAAATTTCCGCCTCTGTACCTGGGTTTGGGCTCCTGTGCCTCCCCCTCCCTTTCCGCTCTCCAGAGGGTGCTTGCCCCCAGTTTGATCCAAGAGGAGGTGGTTGTCCTCACTGATGTCATACAAGTTGCCCGGTTTCTTGCACGAATCACACCGCTTGCAGGTGGCTGAACTAGGGCGGCTTGAGATTTGTCCACTCCCTCCACTGGTTCCCCCAGCCCCGCCTCCCCCATGCATGCAAACTGGCTTGCTTCCTCCACTTCCAACCCCTCCACTGTGGCAATTGCGACATTCCCAATCCCCTCCAGCCAACCCCCCCACCCCTACGATGCCCTTTTCCCAGCATGCATGGCCCTGTTGCCCAGGCGATTCTCCTCCCATTCCACCCTTACATTCTGTCTTCTTGGATTTACCTTTCAGGAAATCTTCCATGGGAACCAAACTAGTGCACGCTCCCCCAGCACCACCGCTACTAACTACTCCACTGCAACTGCCTCCGCCCAGTCCCACTCCTCCACCCATTCCTGGAGCATCACTTAAATCCAAATGCTCCCATGCAGATGCCCCTTCCTTGGCTTGAAACTGGTCCACATAGAAGTCCCTCAAATTCTCTTTGTCTCTGAATAGATAGGAGGTGCTGTTACCACCTCTCAGGCTCTTGCGCTCCACGGGTGGGGTGGCTGAGCGGTGTGCTTGTGTTGCTGGATGATGGTGGTGATGATGGTGATGGATTGTGTGGTGGGGACGTCTCCTGAAGCCAAGTTCAATCTCATCCTGCTCACGGCGAGACTTGGCAGAAGCGGGTCTCTTTTTTAGGCTGTCCCTGTACTGCTTGCGCCGTTTGCCGTGCCCCTCGAGGTTCCCGTAGGTCACGGTGTGAGTGGAAATATCGGACATGTCAGATCGAATGTTTCCGTCGTCCCCTCCTGATCCCACCCCACCTCCCCCGCAGTACCTGTCGTGTCCTGCAATAAACCCTGAACTGGATGCCCCACCCTTGAAGGAGAACTTTCCATATAGATCTGGCAGGCCGGACTTGAAGCTTGACTGGGTGGGGTGACCTGCAATCAGGTCAAACTTTTCCCTGTTCCGATGTGTCAGCGACTGCCTTGGCTGGGTGGTGAAGATGGGCGCTACCCCTCCCCCTAAGCTGTCACAATCGTACCCCCCCTCCAATGAACTGGCACTCCCTAAGCTACGAGGTCGGTTAGGCAGGGGACCCGACATACCGAGAGCCAGTTCGGATCCCGTGCCCCCATGGTGGTGTAGGTAATGATCCTGGTACAGGTTGCTGTCCTTCAGGTGCAAATTCCCAAAAGTCCTCTCCACCTCGCTTACATATTCGCTGAACATGTTGTCCTCTGGCAGGTACGGTGGAGGCTTGCAGTCTGTGTGGCCTACTAGGCTGCGCCGGTGTTCACTGATGTCATAAACGGCTGACTCACGATGGCTGTAGTCCAGTGCGCTGCGAGGTGAACCATTGACCCCAGGTACAGAGGTCATGTTTTTGGCAGTACGCAACAAACGGAGAATATTGGAGTGGGTGTTGTTCATGTTCATGTTCATAGTGGCTGATGGTGAGTTAAGGGCTGATTTGTTCTCTTCAATCTGAACACCATGGATGCAACTGTAGATGCCCTGTTGGACAGATAAAATGAGGAAAAGCAAAAACAAAGGAGAGGAGAAGGAACAAACAATGTGGGATTAGATTGTTGTTTAATGAAGTTTAATTAGCAGCAAGCATTTTCACAATTCTGATGCTAAGTTCATGTTAAGTCTCAAGGCTTAGTCCTTTCAAGTCAAATCTCTGAATTTGTAATTACTGTTCTGACAGTCTTCTATATGCTGTAGTTTAATTTAGACAATTAAAAAAAACTTATTTCTAGGGATTTCCTGTTTATCACGTGTAAAAAAAGAGTTTATTCATTGTTGTCTTTAACCTTTTGACATTATGTGCACAAGAGCAGAGAAAGGAAATTGAGGGATACAGAAAGGAATGAAAGGAGAAGGGAAAAAGAGCAAAACATGTTCAAGAAAGAGAAACGGCAGGGGCGATAGAGGTTCTGATTAATGATGACATGGTGACAGGGTTGCAGTAACTCTGTGGTTTTGACTGCCTATCAATGTCTTTAATCAATGTGATTAAAATTCAGCTGACACCACTGTGTCTACTCCTCTGTCTCTCCTTCATCACTGCCATGACAAATTAATTACACAATATTCTAATAAACCTCTCCAGCTCATTCACCAGTGATGCAGATTTACTGCATTTTAATCCATTTATCTATGTAGTTTTGGCTTTCTTTTATCAAACTCATTTCTAAATGGCAAATGTGTTATTGTAAAACTGGCTTGAAGTCAAAATACTTCATTATCTTTTAAA
The DNA here is from genome assembly GCF_001515605.1 of Sinocyclocheilus anshuiensis. Classification (NCBI taxonomy): domain Eukaryota; kingdom Metazoa; phylum Chordata; class Actinopteri; order Cypriniformes; family Cyprinidae; genus Sinocyclocheilus; species Sinocyclocheilus anshuiensis. The sequence goes on from NW_015557079.1 coordinate 122,179, forward strand.
CGGCTGGGTGCTTCCATTTATACCCAAACCTGTAAATGTTGTGATGCACTATAATGGAATGTGTTTTTTTTAATATACAAACCAGGAAAACCATTTCATAACAAACAATACATGAAACATGTGGAACAAATAGAATTCTCTTCAAAACATTTCAAAGGGTAAAGGTTACTCTTCTACTGGCGATCTATCCCTCTAGTGAGGCAACATGTCAGAAATGTTTCCTGTCTCACTCTTAGTCACGCTTAGTGTCTGTCCACTTGTGTGTATTTTTCCCCCTCTTCTCTTTATGTTCCTCTTATCTTCTCTACCTTCTGTCTTTTTTAACTCGGGCCATCCTTCCCACTGTGACTCTTATTCTCATTCATCTCCTGACCCTTCAATCCGATTGGGTTAGAACATATTCTTCATTCAGTGTTATCTCATTTTTCTTTCTTTTTCCTTCTTTCTCTTGAGAGGTGCCTTTCTCTCCCATATTGTGTTTTTTTTAATAACATGCTTATGCAAAAATACTTAAGCATCCTTAAAACAGTCAATTCAACCAAAAGTGACTGTTTATGCTTAAAACTATAAAAAAAAAAAAAAAAAGTAATTTTCAGATGGGCTGAGAATATACACATTCAAGATAAATTTTTTTGACATTTTTTAGATACATAAATTTGCCATAAAGTGAAATATTTTCTAAATGCATGTTAATAGATCTTATTGTGAACAATTCATACTTTATGGAAGTCCGTTTCCACCACTGAATAAAAAAAAAAAAAGGTAACTGTTTTTATCTCACAATTCTCACTGTTTTTCTCAGAACTGCGTAATACAGATTCGCAATTCTGACTGTTTTCTCCCAATTGTGAGATATAAAATCGGAATTGTGAGAAAAAAAGTCAGAATTGTGAGAAAGTCAGAATAACTCTTTTTTTTTTTTCTCGTAATTGTGAGTTTCCATCACAGTTCTGAGATAAAAATGTCAGAATTGTGAGTTTGTATCACGCAAATTCTGAGAAAAAAGAATTGTGAGATAAAATGTCACAGTTACTTTTAAAAAAAAATTTATTCAGTGGCAGAAACAGGCTTCCATAATACTTGCTTGTGTATGATTTTTTTTTTTTTTACTTTTGACTTTGTAATTTTTATTGAAAATTTAATATGTAGGACTTCTCCAATCATTTAGACCACTTAAACCCCACTCCCTGCAAGTTCAAGTTCAACTGCTGCTACTTTTGTGTGGAATGGCTCATCTCGAAATCCAATTAAATAACGATTCATAGAACAAAAACCCCACCTACGTAGTTTTTTTTTTTGTTTTGTTATTTCTGATAATCTGTTACACTTTGATGTGTCACAAATTAGACAACAAACCTGTCACTACCTAGGATAGGAAAGAAATTTTGACTGGACAATAAGACAGAGATGCCAATGCAGAAAATTATTATTAATCTCTCTTAACAGTACTCCTAATCTCCAAACCTTCACAAACTCAATAGGCTGCTGGCTCCTGAAGTCAGTCTTGGTGGTTGTTTGCCTTTGGATCAAAAGTGAATCTGCCACTCACCCTGCTAATGGAGAAGGTCATGCCAGGCTTGCCCGAGCACACACCCATGAAGCAGAATCGCAGTTGCCAGTAGAAGAGGTGCTCTGCGATGAATGTGATAAGGGACAGGGCCATTGCAGCTCCCAGCATGTAGAACACACCTGCCATGTTGTCTACATCCAGCTGACTGCTCATCACCTCATTTTTCTCATTGTGGCAGATGCCAGTCAGCCACAGGGCCTCAAATTCCTCCATCTCACCTACAAAGAAGGAGAAAAAAGATTGCACTTTCTATCATTTGAATGTGGGTTAGAAAGAGAGTGATTGTTTGTGCATCTTTTTCTTTCTGCCTCTCCAGCTGTGTGTTTTGTGTGTCTGTGGGCTTCGAATGCTCTCAAGCTTTACTGTTAGCAGACGTGTCTGTTCACGTTTGTCTATCTGTGACGATTTCAATGCGTTTCAGCACTGCATTTATTTAGAGCCCCCACAAAACTCTGCACAGTAAACAAATTACGGCCCATGTGAAGTGTAACATTTGTCGTAACGGATTAATCCAACTCACACACACACTGAGCTCTCTTCACATTAATGATTGCTTATGGGAGTCACTTGAGATTTGGTTCCCAGCTCTAATAAGGGCCCTGAGGGGCCTGACAGCCCGCATAGGAGGGACAGGATCAAACTCCAAAACGCCATTCGGTGTTCTGCAGGTCTGTCTTTAGGGACAAATGCAGATACACACAAATATACTTTTTCTCACACTAAAAAAAAAACATGCAAAAGGATCCATCCATTCAGTGCCTGCAGTTCTATGCCACACTGGGAACTGTAGTCGGGGACTTCAGGCTTCAAATCCGTCAAAAACACAATACCTATGTGAGGGTGAATGTGCGCGCGGGTGTTCACATGCTGTGCCGGTGCATTCATGTGTACCTACATGTATGTCACACAGTTGATGCCTTCCCAGTGTACTTTTGAGATAACACAAGTGCCCCCTTGACACTTGCAAATAGGACTCTATTCCTGCTCCTGGATCATATGCTGGCTTATATAATAACATGTGATACACCTATACCTTTCCGATTCCATACTGCTGTCAGTGTGCACTGCCTGCTTGTCAATATGCATATGAACACTCACTTTGCCACTAATCTAATCTAATGCGTCCCGCTTGCTTGACATAACCATGCATGCATGAGGAATCATTAAGTAGGGTATATACAGGTGCATCTCAATAAATTAGAATGTTGTGGAAAAGTTCATAATGTATCCGATAGAATTTTCTATGACTCTGCCCGTATACAGTATCTATAAGATCTCTTTACGAAATGTCATCCTAAGTGTCTAAAATTGTTAACACTGTTTATGCGTGTGTGGGGTGTATAGGGCATGTTCTGCATGTGTCTTTGGATGTGTTCCAAACAGCTTGTCATCTCAGATGCTGTTTGGGGAAGAGATGATGATTTCTAGAAATGGCCCCTGGATCTGGATCACTAGGAAAGCACTCGAATCAAACTGAATTAGAGATGTGGATATAAACACTTTTCAATGCTGTACATCTATTGCTGGTACAGTACAACTATTATAGTTACTTGGTACACTAAATTAGTATACTATACACCAATTACAAATACAAATTTACTACTACAAATTTTAAAATGTAATTGATTCCTGTGAAGGTAAAACTGAATTTTCAGCATCATTACTCCAGTCTTCAGTGTCACATGATCCTTCAGAATATAAAATGCAGATTTGCTGCTCAAGAAACATTTCTTGTTATAATCAATGTTGAACACAGTTGCTTAATATATTTGTGGAAAGTGTGTTAATTTTTTGCAGGACTCTTTGATGAATAGAAAGTTTAAAAGAAAAGCATTTATTTGAAATAGAAATCTTTTGTAACATTATACACATCTTTACTGTGAGGTCTGATCAATTTAATGCATCCTTGCTGAATAAAAGTATTAATAAAAAATAAAAAATAAAATAAATATATATATATATATATACAGTATATATATATATATATATATATATATAATTGGTACAGTAAATTTGCTTAATATTGGCAAATCTAATATTACCATCAACAACTTTCATTTGTACATTGCAAATTTCCACATTTTCCCCTCCATATTTAATGCAACTATATTGCTGTATTTTATATAATAATCATAAACACAAAGTTATATCCTTTGTGCAAACAGACTAATATGAAAGAAAACCTAAAACAGCTTTAGTTTTAGCTTTGCATCACCTGTGTAAACTATAGTAACTTATACTATTACAGAGCACATTATGAGATGAATCCTTGATTTGATGAGTACATTAATTCGATATTAGCTTTATTATGCTTTAACAGAATGTGAATTTCACACAAAGGAAGCTTTGAAAAACAGGATGCCATATTTTCACACATCTGATACCATTTTGTGTTTGTTGGCGTTCTAACAGACAGTATAGGCACTTGTCATCTCTTGCCAGGTATTGTTCAAAACTGTTTGCCTTGAGGGCACATTGAGAATCATTTAAAGAAGAAGTGAATGAAGTAAACATCTCAAGCTGTGAATCCTCTACACATTCGCGCCACTTTTGTGAACAGCATTTCATCGCAAAAACCTGCCTTATTCACTAACCACCCACAAACCATTTTAATCAGGCACCGTCTGCTATCGTGCAATCCGCTCATCTGAATTTTTTCAGTGAATCAGATGCTAAAAGAATGCAGACAATGTAGATTCATTCTTAGTGAATGTCCCCTAAATAACTTGAACTTGAAATCTTGAACTAATTTGTGCAGATTAAGACTGGTGGCTAATTCATCACAATCATCCAATAAAAAAAACTATTAAAAAAAAATAAAATGTCTTTACCATCTCCAAAGAGCTGCAGAATGGCGAGATCCACTGCTCTCTTCCAGCCTGAGTCTTTCTGAATGGCAATGCCATACCCTGTAGTAGCAAAGATATAACCACTGCCGATGGTCACCAGTTTACATCCCTCATCACGTCCAGCCATGTAGTTCAAGACCGCTGCATCGTAGATGAATGCATCCAATTTACTACACAGGGCAGGGAGAGGAGTAATATGTTAGAATGTTGGTAAGGCCTTGTCAAACATTAAACTTTGGCAAACCAGCGTTATTTTACTATCATTGACATACAGATATAGTTTTTGTTAATATTCAGAATTTTTATTGTTTTATTTTTATATTTACTGTTTTATTTAAATTTTAAAGTTTTAGTAATTTAGTTTTTGTCACTATATTAGTTTTTGTGGGTTTTTTTTTTTTTTGTCTATGTAGTTTTTAGTAAGTTTTAGTTTGAGTTATTTTAGTCTTTCAACTTTAAATGAAAATGAGTTATTTAATAATTAATTTCATTTATTTTTTATTTAATATAATTACATTTTTAATTAATTAGTTAATTTATTTTACTTCATGTTTATTTTATTTCAAATAATGACATTTCTTATGGTAAAAAAAAACAAAACAGATTTCCTGGGAACTGTGTGTTGGATATGAGATGTAACTTCAGGTCACTGATATAGTGTGTAATGCTAACTTAAATAGCATTTTGCTATTTCTTGTATTTAATTATTTTGCATCTTTTATGAGCTCATCTTGAGTGAGGGAGTACATGAAATTTGTAATAGACCATTAAAAACCAGCATGACAAGTCAAAAGGTATTTAAAAATGTTGAAAAATGTAAATGAAAACTAAGGTGACTTACTGCAAGATATGCCTGTAGTTAAAAAAAACCCATAGCCCTATACAATAAGGTCTCATTAGTTAATGTTATTAAAAAGTATAAATATTATATATTTAATATATGATTATTATATAAAAAGCATTATATAAGCAATACATTTGTTACAGTATTAATCTTTGTTAATGTTATAAAAATACAACTGTTCATTGTCTGTTCATGTTAGCTTAGATCCATTAAATAATATAAACAGATACAACTTTTGTTTTTGATAATGTATTAGTAAATGTTGATGTTGAGTAAACTAAGATGCTTCAGAATTATTTTTCATTGTTAGGTCATGTTAACTAATGGAAACAAATGGAAACTTATTGTAGTGTTACCAATAAACTTGTAGTTTTAAATTCAACTTTTAAAGTGTATTCAGTTATTTTTCTCTCATTAAATCCTGTTGTACTGAGTGTCTTTTTAAATTGTCCACTATTAGTACTGATAAAATAAAGGACAGCAGAAGTCAGTCTCATGTTGAATCAGTCTTTTACCAATCAGCATCTCCAAACAAAGTCCCTCCAGGATGCCTCATTTTGATGCTATTATCAATCCAGAGTTCATCCACCCACTCACTCATCACACACTGTACTTACTGCTGTCCTACAAGCTTTTCATCTCCCTGTCTTCCCAGCCTTTATATTCTTTTCATGCAGATACCATCTCTCTCTTTTTTCATTCTCACCCCATCTTGAGGCTGTGGAGGGCCTCGTTTACGTTCTTCTGGTGGAAGCTGGTCATATAGGAGTGCATCTCTTTGTAGTTGTTCCTTATGTTTCTCTCTGTGCTGCCATTGGGCACAGTACCGAAGCGGAATGGAGGGGAGAAGTCATTCGGATGTTGAAACTAGATAAGAGAGAGAAAGCGAGAGAGAAATATATATATAACTCAGCAGTGTCCACATTGTCAATGAACACTCAAGGGACAAAGTGTGAGGAGAGGTGTCATTTCAAAAAAGCTTTAAAGATACAACAGATCTTTTTTGTCCCACCATTCATAATAGAACTATTTCCAGTGTAAACACACAGACTATGTTCTCTAGACACTCAAAGCTTCACTAGACATAAAAAGTAAAGCATGACTTAGAGTAAAAAAAACAAAATCTCACTACATAAATTATTAAAGAAACTACAGCAACCTCTCAGAGTCAAATCTTGTTTTCTGTTTCATAACGGTTGGCTAATTCACATTAGCCCAATTTTTTACACACGAAGATGACACGGAGAAAAAAAAACACAAATTACCACAAAACCAGTCAGCATGTGGTTGCCCAAATATGTCATCAGTCGTTTGAGGATAATAAACAGTAGTATTAGGATGTCACATGCAACACTGTGCCATGTAAGCATGCATGAATTCGCTTATGAACAAAAATGATTCACTGTTAAGACCATGAAGTGGGATGTTTTTTTCTATAAATTCAAATTAAAGTCATCATTTCCACACAGGCTTCACTAACAAATCCCACCCCCAAACTCATGTGATTCGTTAAGCCAGAAGTTGACATGTCAGATTGCTTAAACAAACAAAGCAATATTTTTAAAGCACCAGAGCCTCGGAAACCCACAAACGGCTTACTTATAGCTGTCTTTGCACATTAAACTAAGACAGAAGAACATTTTATAACATCAAAAATATTACACAGTGCACCTTAAATATTGCATCATTTATCGGCTAGTCTGTGCGAATTAACCTTAGCTGTTTAACACCAAGGATAAAGCAGAGTTTGGTGTTTCAAGTCAAGTTACGTTCAGTTCAAGGGAGTCTTTGGGAAAAAAAAACAGCTTTTCATGTCCTAGAGGTGGAAGAGATCTAATTTTTTGACAGTAGGATAAATGAGATCAATAAGAACTATAATTTTAATAACAGCTTTCAGATGCCCGTGCTTCACTTTTGCACGTTGTTAAATTTGACCGATAAACCCTTTTACCTTTTTATCACTCAGGCCCGTCACCTGGTCCACATACTCCTCTTGAATCATAAATGCGGCCAGGTTGGCAGTGTAACTAGCCAGGAAAATCACAGCGAAGAAGGCCCAGACTGAGACCATGATCTTGCTAGTAGTGCCTTTGGGGTTCTGCACGGGCACAGAGTTATTGAAGACCAAACCCCAAAGTAGCCAAATAGCTTTTCCGATGGTAAAGGAGGGACCGCCAGGCTCTGATGGTGTGTAAAGAGGTAGAGAAATTGATATAGAGAGTTATTACCTTATAATTTAATGGGAATCAGAGAAGAGTGAAAGGGCACAGGAAGAAAATCTATAATAAATAGCCACGAATTAACTATTCAGTTTTGATTTTGATCAAAAGAATCAATAATATTCAGAGAAGCAGTACACTGCTGAGCATGAAATCAGCCAATACAACATGGAAAGACTGATATAATGTCCAAAACTAAAAGACAAGGTTATTTTATATTTGTATATACATTGCATATATGTGACCCTGGGCCACAAAACCAGTCATAAGGGTCCATTTTTCTAAATTGAGATTTATACATCATCTGAAAGCTGAATAAATAAGCTTTCAGATGAATGTTTTTTTAGGATAGGACAATTTTGGCCGAGATACAACTATTTGAAAATCTGGAATCTGAGGGTGCAAAGACATCAAAATATTGAGAAAATCGTCCAAATGAAGTCTTGATGAGCCAAAAAGAAGTTTTGATATATTTAAGGTAGGAAATTTACAAAATATCTTCATGGAACATGAATATCCTAATGATTTTTGGCTTTAAAAAAAATCGATAATTTTGACCCATACAATGTATTTTGTATTTTTGCCACAAATATACCCCAGCGACTTAAGACTGGTTTTGTGCTCCAGGGTCACATATATAAAATATACTGTATATATACATTGATATAAATTTAGATTTAATTTAGAAACATTTCAAACAAATGTTATATGAACATGTATAAATAAATATACAAAACAGACATAAATATTAATATATAAAGATGCATCTATTTATATATATATATATAGATTTAAATGAAAAAAAAACATATATAAAGTACCATTAAATGCATAGTTATGAACAGAAGTATATTATATTAAATAAAAATATTATATTGTAATGTAATGAAATGCAATGAATGTAATTATATCAATTTTTAGATGGTTATAAGATGAAAACGTTAACCTATATATACCAAATGTATATTGGTGTTCTGTATAAAGGATATAGATTTGTGTGTGTGTGTGTGTGTGTTTATATAAGCGTGTGTGCTCACCTCGTCCATCTGCCAAGCAGCGATTATAGCCAACAGGACTGAAGTACTCAAAAACGAAAACAGCCACGGCTGAAACTATCAACAGCATAACGAACATCATTACCCAGACATCAGCGCTGAAGGGCTCTGAGAGCAAAAAAAGAAGGGAAAAGAAATTACTAATGAAGAGCGCACTTGAATTTGGAATTATGTCTTGAATGCCATTACAGTGTGTATATATCACTTACCTAAAAAGGCAGAAGGTGACACTGTGCCATTGCTACGAGAGACCATGACACTAATCCCAGTCTCTATGAAGGGCACAGAGAAGTCAATGACCTCTGACCTCTCTTCGTTAATGGTCAGGGACCCCACTGCCATGTGGGCATTCTTCAACGCCACCTAGACATGAGGAAAAAGGGTGGTTATACCGAACCTGGACTAGTCTAGGCATGCCACAACAGAGGGTGGAAAAAAGCAACAGTGTGAGAAGCAAAAGGTGAAAGAACTAGTGAATGAGAAAACCATTATGGAAAAAAACCAAGACCGTGAGACCAAGGAAGGCAGAAATCAGGTTACTTCCTACAGTGGGTCGCAGTAGCTTTTAATAGCCATTTCTCCTTTTTTTTTAACCTTTCCCTAATCACCACTTCCCCAAACCCATCACTTGTCCAGGAAAATTTAGAGTTACATATAAGGGGCCTCTGGTGATATAGGAAAATGTGACAAAACAGAGTTAATAAGGTGAATGTATGCTACAAGAAGGCTTTGTCTACATCAGGGCTACTCAAGGGGCCACAAAATCGGATTTCTTTAACCTCAAGGGCCACACTTCTAATTTTTTTATAGTGCCTATGTTATATTAATAAGGCTACTGAGTGTTATACACTTACACAACCACGTATCAAACTAAATCGCTCCCATTATAATCAATGAAGCTGTACTGTAAGCTCTCATCTGTGGCACAGTTTGCAGAGTGGACTATAGATTTCTGCTTGGTGTTGGATTTTTTAAATTGCACTGTGCATTTACCATGGTATATAGCAGAATCTCAAAAAACATGCAGGCCGCGAGAATGCCCTGTGGGCTGCATGTTGAGTAGTGCTATTCTACATCCTATTTTCTTTCTCCATCTTTTCAAGATATGAGACTGTATTTTGCATATTTGCTTGAGTGTGTGTTGCGTTACAGCATCTATCACTGAACATGAGCATGTCTTGGAGCATCAGATCTTGTAAAGACATTAAGTAAACATAAAGAAAACTACTAAGAGTCTGCGGCTCCAAATGTGATGCAGTTCTCCAAGTATTCATATGACTAGGACCGAAAGGGAACTGCATAACATTCATTCCAACTGTGGATTTACATATGATCCGGTAACTCATATTATTTCTCATCTGAATTAATGCACCAGCTGTATTTTCCCTTGGGCTTGTGCAAACTCACTTGCTCACATTTTCTCTCTCTTTCATCTGTTCTTGTCATGAGAGATAGAGATACTTTTCAGATTTTAATTTTTTGGAAATAATATATAATCAGAAATCCACAGACGCTCCAGAAATTTGTCCTAGTGGTTATTACAGTTGACTAACACCATAAAAAAACATTTTCCTTACTTGAAATAAAAGAAATATTAACTGAAATAAAAGAAAATATAAAATAACTTATAAAAGTTAATAAATCTGTATAGACATTTAAACTATATAGACATCACAACAAAATTACTAAAACTTTAACTAAAATTAAAAAGAGTAAAAAAATAAAATTTAATTCAAAATAACATAACTAACTATAGTATAGTAAATAACTATAGTAGTATATCAATGATACTAAAATAACACTGGAGCCAATGGCATACATGCAATGTGAGTTTGAGTCTGGCTTGCAAACATTTCCTGATCCAATTTCCCCCTTTTAATCACGAAATGTATTAGTCATTGTTGTACGAAGAAAAAAAAAAGGTATATATGCACTATCCAAAAATGAGTAACCACAAATTAGTGCAGAAATATATATTTTAAATGCAACAAGATTTGTCAAAATGTTGTGAGCAAAATATTATTTTTTATGTACTGTAATAAGCATACCTACAGTGTGAAAAACAAACAAACAAACAAAGCATACAGATGAATATGCTCCTTTTATCCATCATATGCAGGGGAATGGTAGAACAGGAAGAACAAAAGTGTATGATCCAGCAAGCTCTTGGATGAGAAACAACCTATTCAACCCAAACCCTATGGTGTTTTATAAGAACCAGTAGTTTTCTTACTAAAAGCATTTTGAAACTAACCTCTCCAACCATGCCATTCCATGTGCCATTGATCTTTTTGCCATGCTTCCCATTGGTCACCAGGTAGAGATCATAGGTAAATTTTACCGACTTGGCAATCTTTTTGAGGATGTCTATACAGAAGCCCTTGCAACAGCGTTTAATGTAGATCCCTGAATCTCCTGTCTGATTTCTGGAGGTAGGAAAAACAGGAAGAAAAAGTTGAGAAGATTAATATTAGCACAGGAAGTTATTTTTCTAAATAGTGAAGAGGGCGTTTAACAAATTTCGCCTTAGCCGTTCATCAATCCTTAAAGGGGTCTTATGACCTTGATAAAAAGAACATTATTTGGTGTATTTGGTGTAATGAAATGTGTTTACGCGGTTTAAGTTTCAAAAAACACATTATTTTCCACATACTGTACATTATTGTTTCTCTTCTATGCCCCGCCTTTCTGAAACGCGTCGATTTTTTACAAAGATCATCGCTCTGAAAAGCGTGGTGTGCTCTGATTGGCCAGCTATCTAGTGCATTGTGATTGGCTGAATTCATCAAGCGTGTGACAGAAATGTTACAATACTACATCGAGAATATACGCCTTCTTTCTTTGCATATACATTTGGGTGGTGTTATGCAAATCTTCCCACACAGTGACGTAGATATGTGGGGGCGTGTTTAAACGAGGCATTTTAGGAAGGCGTGGCTGAGCGTTCACTTTTATAAAGAATATCTCTTTGGGTTTGAGACTTTAATCTTTGCGACTTTATGGATCTTCTGTATGCAAGAACAGCTTTTAACACGCCAAAGACAAAGGAAAACATGAAATCGCATCATATGACCCCTTTAATCAAAATACCATTTCATAATAAATCTGCATCTGAAGAAATCAATCAGTGAGTCAACATAACATCAAAATGACTAATGACCACTGCACTGACTATTGCATTGACTACATTGGAACATGGAGACTTAAATTTGTCAAAATTCACATTAATATCGGATCATTTATCATAATAAATGAGTGTTTTAGCAATAATTTATTACAAGAATGCTAAATTAATTTAACACTAATTTTACACAGATATTTTTTAATCAATATCAAAAAGAGACATGAGATACCAGTTTAATCCATAAATGAATCAGTATTTTACACTAACAGTGCAATACTGTATACACCACACTTTCTTACTATATGATATAATCTAGTCCTGACAGTGACAGAGCACCTTACATTTGAAAACTGAATAGAGGATCTGTGCTCTCATGAGACAAATCTGCATTTTGACAGTCAAGATTAATGACTGATCTCATATTGATCTCAAACAATGATTGATTTAAATAGCTGATTTAAGATATTTTACCTATACTATGTAGCTTTATCTATCCTGGATATTAAGCAAATCTTCACAGACAAACAGTGTGGCATGTCTGAGACCACTGAAAAAAACTTTATCTTTCACTTTTCTAATTTATTAGACATTAATTAGAAATTATATTAGCAGAATAATAATTCAAGTGAAATATTTACTTAGTATTTGGTCTCTTAGTATTTGGATTTTTTTTTGTAATCCCCAATATTTTCAGGTTTAAATATTTTCATTGTCCAGTTTTTTAGACCTCACTGTATTCATCTGTGATTTAGACAAGTTTTATAACATTTTTCAGTCTACCACTTATAACATCTGCTGTGAAATCTGCGACAAATCTGAATTTTGAACCAAACTGCAGCACATTTTCCTGAATATCTGTACTGTTCCTATTGGATTCTCACTGGAGTTTGAGCTGTTTCCTGCACGGCACTGTATTCCTCATGCAGGTGCCACTGAGGGGGTCAACATCCTCCACAATAACAAATGGAGCCTCCTCCAGCGTAACAATGGACAGGTGGTCATCCTCCCGCTCCCCAGTATCCGAGTAGAGCTCGAACCGAGGCCACACGTGGTACTTCATTGACAGAGACCCGTTCTCCCATTTACCAACCTGTGAAAGTGCAAAGAGGTCAAGATAAGAGCAGAAGATGAGAGAAGGATTACGAATTTTTTTGAGGAAGGCTGAAATCTTGAATTAAGATAAAGAGAGATAAAGAGTAAATGAAGGTTGATAATTACATCAGGGAACTGCACAGTCACGAGTTAAGAGAAATCAAGAGGCAAAAGAGAGAAATGAGTAGAGATACCCACCCTTTCATACTGCCTCTCCTTATTTAACAGTATAATGACCAACTTTGGGTGCATCTGAAAACCGTCCTCACTAAAGGAGAGGTTGCGCCCTTCAAATGTCACATTCATGAGGTACCTGAAGAGAAAACAGAGTGAATATATCAGACCAAACACATTTGGTGGTTATTAACACAAAGGCACCTTCCTCACTTAGACCTGTATAGCACAAATATTTTCAGAACAAGTCGAAGCAATTTACAGGATCCCTCAATGTCAGCAGTTTACATGGCTTTCCAGTGTACCTAGTGTATGGGCTTCTGCACACTATCCGTATGTCCACACATTTATAATGCAGGAAAGCAGGTTTGTTGCTTGAGGGTATAGCAAATTATATTCACAATGGCAAATGTGAATCTGGCAGCCTCCTGGTCACAAAACCACTATTATGACTTTTAAATCCACCCAGTTGGAGAGTTTTGAGGAGCTGGTATGAATTTCACCTCATTTAATCATGAACCCAATAAATTATAATAATCCAGGGGAAAATATTTATTACAGAGGTGAGTGATATTACATATCAGATCTAACAACCGATATCTTAGCCTTTAGTTAGTCATCCAAGAAAAATGTAACAGCAACATTTTATTTGAAAGTAGCATATTTCTATATTATAATTATAAACCAGTTTGCTGCATCTTGAAACAATTTGGCTTTGTATTTGATTGTAATGGATGCTGTGGATGAATGCAAACACTGCATGGTGAATAGTTTCATCCAAATGTCAAGTTTTTTCCAAAAACAGCATGCTTGACCTCCATCACTTAGGAATTAATCCTTGTCACGCAACCTTAAGAACCAGAGCATCTTGACTACACTGCCTTGGATAGCTTTTGACATGGTCAGCCACAAACTGTTCATTTCAGTGCGGACAACATTAACTAATTTACTGGTTTATTTCCTACTTAACAGATCATATAAAGTTAGCAAAAAAGCCTCATTTACTGGCTCTCAATCCAGGAGTCCCTCATGGCTCAGTATTTGGTCCTTTAATTTTTTCCATCTACATCAGATCACCCTGCATTACCATCTAATCAGAGTGTAAATTTGATTCCTCCTCACTGGCCCACCAGATTTTGTCAAATAAGTTCAAACAAAATGCTTTCGGTTGATTTGTAATTAACCTCTGTTGTAATTAACCTCTTTCATGTCACTAACCTGCTCCACAGACAAATTTGGGCAGTACTTAATGGACTGGAGTCTAGTGACTCGTCTTTACTGACCTCATCTAGCACTTAGATATCTGAACTGCATCAACTATGTTTAAGCATTCTTATATTGTGTTGTTCTTCTTGTTGCCCTTGAGATCTAACTTAGCACTTGACTTCTTAGTATTCTCGGCCACAGTTCCAGCATTTGGCAAATTGGCACTTACGTGATATGTATATATGAGTTCATAATAAGACAAAAAAGAAATGAACCCTTCAGTAACATTATACAATACATGTTATGAGAGACCATGGCATCATAGTAAGATCGATATATTACACAAATGTATTTTTCTAGCAGTTTTTTTTTTTTTTTTTTGTGTGTGCATTTCCTCCAGTGCTTTTTGTGTGTTTCTTCCACTGTTTCCTCCAAACTAAAATTTCAATATCATATTTTGGTTTAGGGATCAATTCTCACTATTAACCAGTTTTTTATTAGCATGCATATTACTTGCATATTGACTGTTTATTAGTACTTAGAAAGCACATAGTAATGCCTTATTCTGCATGACCATATTCTAGATCCCTTAATCCTACACAATAACTAAACTTAACAACTACCTTACTAACTATTAATAAGCAGCAAATTAGGAGTTTATTGAGGAAGTAATAGTTAATAGTTAACAGTGAGAATTGGTCCTCACTAAAGTGACCAAAATATGATACTGAAATTTTAGTTTTTAATATAGTTGTTTTGTCAACAAGTAAAAACAATAAAAATTACATTAACATACATTCAGACAAGAGTCAAATATATTTATATTTCTATATAAATATATACTTATTAATATTTTATAGTGAATTATAGTTTCATTAATTAACTATAAACAAATGTGTTTTCAGGACAATTGTTTTTTTCATAATTATGTACATGTTGTACGTTAATACAATGTATTATTTTTGCCAAAATAATATTTTTGTACATTATCTTTTACACTTTTGCTATTAATTGCTATTTTATTATAAATCTGTGTTAAATTGTATCTGGTTTTCCTTGGCAATGACAGTGGAAATGTTCAAAAGTGTTTCTATGATGTTCAGAAATTGATTTCTTAAAAATAAACGTACCCTGACCAATATTATGTATGACAACCAGCCCCCAGTGTTCCCTATAGATAAATAAGGAAAGGTGCTTAGATAGATACACTTTTCTATTAATTCACCCTACTGTGTCAAACACAGAACATACATTTCCCCACAGTAATAAAAAACATCAGCAGTAAAACATGAAACAGAATCACATAGACATATCGTTTCCCTTTTCTTCCATGGGTGTAAAATGTATGACATAGAAGAACTGACCCAATTTAGACAGTGACTGTAAATCAGTCTGTAGTCAGGTGCGTGTGTGTGTTTGTGCCCTTGAGCGCTGATACATGCACAGATTTTCATCATAGCGTGAGTATCATGTATGTGTGTCAACAAGTTTTGTGTCAGAGCCAGTGAAAACTCTCTGCTGCACTCCTCGCTCTCTTGCCTCCATCTGTGGGCTGTTGTCGCCATGACAACAATCGGCCTCATGAAAACTCACCAAAAAAGAAATGAAAGATAAATATGCAAACAGAGAGAAGGCTAGAGAGCAGAATGACCAAACAAAAAGTGTGTACTGTATTTCTCGTGCATGTACAATACAATGGAGTAAGACTGTGAAACAATGTTGATCTATACATACAGTACAGAAGCTAACATCAAAAAATTGACTTCTGGGAGGAGGTCTATAGCATCTGGAGAAAGCTAACTGTTAGCATATCAATGGCAGTCGCTCGTCTGGCCCAGGAGCTTCCAAAAGTATAGTATGTGACTTGAAATCTGATATCTTGATCATGGGTGCTTGGGAGCTGCATAAAAATGACAACACCATGCCCTTCAATTGAAATACTTGCAATTTAGACTATATTTGTTTGCAAAAATAGACAACAGAAAACATAGCTACTTTTGAATAGCTTGTAAATTTACTGGTTTATTTGCTACTTGAACAGCTCATAGAAAGTTAGAAGAAAAAAATTCCTGCCCCTCAATCCTGGAGTCCCTCATGGTTCAGTATTTGGTCCTTTATTTTTTCCTTATAGATCAGATCACCCTGCAATGCCATCTAATCATAGCTAATTTTGAATAGGTGTAAATGGAAAAATACATTGTATGCCCACTGAATCGTGTAGCTACCACACCAGCAGGGGCTAACTGAATCATGCTAATCCTTCAAATATGCCCCGTGATTTGTTAAAACAGCACTTACAACAGATTTCGGACATTTATTTAAATATCATTATATATTTGGTAGCATGGTAAATATCAAAGTATCATGGGGCTGCAATAGTACTTTGTTGTTACATTAACACTACTAGAGAATGACATATACAAACTGCAGTAGTTACTGCAATAGTTACGTGCACATCTGATCCATTTAACCTACAGTCTCATACAGACTCGCACACCATCAATTCCCAAATCGGTGTGTTAGGGCAGCCTGTGCTGATTCCTGACACACGAAGTTACGTACAACCCAAAACTGCCAACAGATAGAATGAAAGTGAGAGGGTATGTGTGAAAGAGAGAGGGAGAGAGAGACCCACCAGCATATAAAATGCGTTACCATGGTGCCCACAACCATAGCAATCTCCAAGCAATCTGCTGTGTTGCCATGGGAACAGTAATCTCACCCGAGAGAGTGAGGGAGAAAGAGAGGAAGAGACATGAAGAGAGAGGTAGCATCTTTTGTACTTACAGCAAGATGCATGATGCGGCAGAGACCCATTTATCTGTCGCTATAAATACAAACAGATCGATATTGGACATGACAGCCGACCAGATTTATCGTATCCAACGTTTTTCAGTTCTAGCATTGATCTGACATTAGAAAACTCATCTTCAGATTTACCGTACACCCATTTAAAAGCAAAACTGTTCAAGGAGCTATGAATTACTTGATCATACATTCAAGGGTTTCCTCTCATGTTTAATTTTGGACCTGCCATTACATCTCCTGGCTTGACACCATGGTATTTCATGATACTTGTCACGGCTGTGAAATAGCCTCTCAGGTCAACAGGGAACAGCTTTAACAACCATCGAAAACTTGAGGGAGTGTGAGGACTGGTATATGATTATTTCATTAATGTCTAGAGCAGGGGTGATTTCTCCGAGGAGCAGTGTTGTTATTGTTAACTAAAACTATCAAAAATAATTTTCTCTCACTGAAATTAGTTGAAATAAAATTTAAAACATACAAAAATTAATTGTAAAAAAATTTAATGAAATTACAAATATATAAAAAATGTAATATGTATATAAAGTAGCACTGTCCAACAATGAGACCACTGAATAAAGTTTCAGAAGGAGGCAATGTGTCTTACATATATTGTTTTTGATGGGATCACTTGGTGCCCTGGACAAGATAAGGCATGACCAAAGAAAAAAACTGTTTAACAACTTGGTAGTTCTTTACATAAGTAGTACTTTACATTAGTGGTACAGTTTCTCTGTAATGTGTAGGTGAACCCAGGTTCAAAAATGATTTTGAATTCAACAGCAAAACTGCACCTGAATTTGACAGCTGGGTTTTTTTTTAATGAAAAGGTCATGCAAGTTACATAAGGGTGAGTATATGATCTTCAGTTTAAAGTAAATGATATATAGAAGGTGCAATGTGATTGGGCAAAAGAAATTTGAATGTGTGATATGATTGATCAAATACTCTGTCAATGGGATAACGCCCGCTCATCATGTTCGCAAACAGTCCACACTGATGTGACATCAGTGATTCAACTGTAATGTTACGAAGCTACGAGAACATTTTTTGCGCAAAGAAAACAAAAATAACCACTTGATTCCACATTTTCGTCTCTACTCCATCACTTGCGTAACATTACAGTTGAACCACTGATGTCACATGGACTACTTTTTTCGATAATCTTGCTATGTTTCTGGACGTTGATCGTGGTAGCTCCCTTGCTGTCTACGGGAGGCTCAGAGAGCCCTCAGATTTCATCAAAAATATCTTAATTCGTGTTCCGAAGATGAACAAAGTTCTTACGGTTTGGAACGTCATGAGGGTGAGTAATTAATGACAGAATTTTCATTTTTGGGTGAACTATCCCTTTAAATGATCTTTGACTCAGGCGTTTTTAGCGAGCACTCAGCTCAGTTAATTTACTGTCATACTGCACCTCAGTGTCGGCAACCTTCATGACACCAACTGTGTTTACAGGGGATTAGCTGACTAATGTTCTGAAAATAATGTGACTATTAATAATAACAAATAATAACAAAACACATAAAATATTATTTTTACTTTACAATTCTAAAATTGCTTTTGAAGTAATACAAAAAGCATCAACACATTTTAATGAGACTTGATATGACTTGGTTTTAATAAATAGTATGTTTATTAAGAACAGTTCACTCAGAAATGAAAATTCTGTGACCATTTACTGTAACAAAAATTAATGGATATGGAGAGTGTTTGAAAAGTAAATTGAAAAAGAGTAAATTATGACAGTGTTAATTTTTGGGTGAGCTGTCCAATTAAAGCGATAGTTCACCCAAAAATGAAACTTCTGTCATCATTTATACTCACCCTCCAAACCTGTATGTTTTCTTCTTCTGTTGAACACACAAAAAAGATATTCTGAAGAATGTTGATAACCATACAGTCGCCGGTAGCCATTGACTTACATGGTATTTTTTCATACTATGGAAGTCAATGACTACTGTCAACTGTTTGGTTACACGCATTCTTCAAAATGTCTTCTTTTGTGTTCAACATCTGAAAGAAATTCATACAGGTTTGGAACAACTTCAGGGTGAGTAAATCATGACAGAAGTTTCATTTTTATGTGGACTTTGCCTTTAATATAAAAAACATACAAAAATATTTTGGTACTAGTTTGTTGATAATGTCAGGTAAATGGAGTTTCATTTGCCTTCAACTTCGTAAACATCAAATAGCATGAATTTACAGTACATTTGACTAAAAGTCCCGCCAAGAGGGGGCTTTGTCTTCTCATTTCAGCAGACCACCACACGTCACTGGTCTAGAGGGAGGCAGGCATGGCTGTTATGAGTCTAGAAGTAATTACAGTGTTTGCCCACCAGCACTGGGTTATTTTAATGCATCATCAACACAGGGGCGACAATAATCTGCTGAGGATTTATAACGCATGAGGTGTTATGACATCATGATATTAGTTAACCTAAACAGGATTTCGGATTAAGCGAACACCGATCGAATCATACTTTGGTCTCGTATCTCGTCTTCAGAGCCACCCACAGTGCGATTTATATTCATGAAAGTGGATGTGGGCTGGGGAAGTGTGTATAGGTTTTTCTAAAAGTAAGTGTGTGTTTATGTATGCATTTTTAATTAAAGCAAGTTAGAGGCTCCTGGGTGAACCAGAGATTAATTACCTTACTTACACAGGACACCATGTAATGATCAAACCCCTTCCCCAGGGAAGCCTGTGGGCCTTGTAACACCGCGATACACCACCAACACTCACACACTCTAATGGATAGACCTAAAACACACATTGATACATAGACACACACACACACACACACACACACTTCCTCTCTGTGTAAGGCACACAAACACACCTTTGGGAATTGAGCTGCATTAAAGCTTTAAAGCCAAATATTTTGAAAAGGCAGCTTGTTCATTTTGTATTTTGTATTCTATAAGTGTGAGAAAGCAAACTATAAATGGAGACAGAAAGGAAGTGTGTGACAGTGAGCAGAGAATGGAGAGATAGACAGAGAAAGAAGACAGAGAGAGAAAGACAGCTTGCAAGACCGAAGGGGTTCACCAGTGTACAACTGATATCTTGACCTACTTCTGAAGAGTTATTGTCGGCGTCTTTAAGCAATGCCCAAAAGCATCATAAAAACGTCCACAACCACCTTATTAAACTTCCTGGGCATCAGGTCTACTGGCCAACCAGTGAACCTGAGAGCAGCAGCCTGAGGGGCTACAATTAACTGAAGTGGAGAATAAAAGCCTGGCAGCTTCACAAGCCTTAAGCACCTCAGAGGCGTCAAAGTATCAGAGAGCCACGCAATCACACATGCGAGGGAAAACACAACATAATAACACACCAACAAACAAGCAAGAATGTAGTATCTTCAAGATTGGGGAGACCATATACTGTATATGTTTAAGTCAACACAAAAAGAATCAAAATCAATACATACATATTTTAGACAGTAGACAGTTATAATATAACAATTCTAAATAAAAATATTTCATATATGAAATTAATTTATAAGTGTACACATGTAAAATGTATGCATGTATGGCTGTAAAAATGCTACTGTAAAAACCTGTTAATTGGATAACGCTAAGTTTCCACAGACAGTGAAAAACTAATACATCTAATGGGAGATTTCATGTACAATACACTTAAATTTACAGCTTTTGTAAGTAAAAAAAAGAACAAGTAACCTTATCATTTACAGTGAAAATGTAAATTAACGCTCCCTGAATTCTCTGTGGCACTTCACTTTTGTTTTTTCATTGAAATAACAGTTTTTTCTTATCAGTTATGTTACCATGATGTTTTTTTTTTTTTTTTGCATTTGTGTGTATGCCCCTGTGAACCTTCTATTATTATGACATTAGTATTTATTTAAAAGTTACTTGTGATGAACTTTGATTCATAATGTGGCTTTCTCACTACTTGTGTTTTTAAGGTGGTTGTCAGTACATTATAAAGATAGTAATTTGCTATATTACATTATTTTATTTTATGAAGTTTTTTGGTAACACTTTCTATGAAGCCCGTATTTATAATACATTATAAGGGTATTCTTAAGGCATTATAATGAATGCATAATGCATTATAAAAAAACTTATAATATGTTGTATCATCTCATGAATATTCATAAGAACAGTTTTAATATATTATAATATTTACTTATTTGTGGTTATAGCTTTTAAGAGTATGATGATTTATAACACAATGAACACGTTGCATCCACTTTTACAATGGATTATATTTCTCATAGTTATAATGTATTAAGTCTCATATCTTGCCATTTTTCTTATGCTACTTTACTTAAAGCGGTCAAAGACCACTTATAAATTGTAATAATAATAATACTAATAAAAACATTTCTCTCAAACAGCCATAAGAATTATAAATACGGGCTTCATAGAAAGTGTTACCTTTTTTTTTTTACTGTAAATTTAATTTTAATCGGTAAAACCCCAGTTGCTGTTTTTTTTTTTACTGTAAATTTCACTGAATTGTTTACTGTGTAATGTATTAATTATAAATATTTAAAAGGCATATAATTCAGTAACTTTCAACCTCATTATCTTTTTTTAAAATGCAATACATTTGACAATAATAAAAGGCTGCATCTATTTAAAAAAACATGTTAAAAACTAAATAAGAACTTGGAAATCAGTAGGATGTAAAATGCTAAAGGAATTTAGAACATCAATAAGCTAATGATATTTTAGGTGGATTCCAAATATCTATAAAATTGTGGGAAACTGTCTTCACAACAATAAAAACCAAGATTCAGAACAATAGAACCATTAAATTGATTAATCTTAATCATAAAAATTCAGTGTTGGGGAGTAGCTAGCTACAAGTAGCGACGCTACTAGCTTAACTACATTTTTCAGTAGCTTTACAGTAGCGACGCTACTTTTAAAACAGTGTAGCTTTTCCTGTGGCTAACTACTTTTTCCAGCAAGTAGCGATGTAACGCTACATTCCGTTTTGCGTTCTGACGAGTCACGAGCCTGTAATGCATTGAAGCAGCGCAGCATCTTCTTCTGACTAGATCACAAACTACATTTGATCATTACCGCCATCTGTTGTGATAGTTTACAAAATCAAATGATTGGGAAACTTTTTGTCATTGAAATGGCTTGGAAAAATGTCCCAATCAACCTGAATTCACCCTACTCTTTGAAATCATGATTGCATTACAGTATGTTGTTTTAAACCCCAAATATTTTACTTATAACTTCATTATATTTTACTTATAACTTCATTATAATTATTATAAAATACTAATACTAATATAATTATGAATTATTAATTATTTGTAATGTTAATTGTAAAAAAAAATATAAAATAAAAAAGGTAACACTTTATTTTAGGGTCTCTTAACTAGTTGCTTATTAGCATGCATATTACTAGAATATTAGCCATTTATTAGTAGTAATTAAGCACATATTAATGCCTTATTCTACATGACCTTATTCTACATTCCTAATCATACCCTATACCTAAACTTAACAACTACTTTACTAACTATTAATAAGCAGCAAATTAGGAATTTATTGAGGGAAAAGTCGTAGTTAATAGTGAATAAGTGTTCCCTATTCTAAAGTGTTATCAAAAAAAGAATAATAAAAAAAATTGAAAGTAGTTTCAATTTAGCTAGCTACTTTTTGACAGTAACTTGTAGTGTAGCTAGCTACTTTTTCAGAAGGGTAGCTTGAATGTAGCTTAACTACTTTAATTTACGAGTAGCTTGTAGCTGGTCAAGCTACAGTTTCAGAGTAGCTTCCCCAACACTGTTAAAATTCAAGAACGTTTCAAATAAAATAATTTTTTTTTCACAAGAATAACCCACACGTTCTTGCAATCAATTTATCTGAGATAAGTACATGTAACCTCATTTAATCTCGCTCTCAACCTTTATAGGGTACATGTATCTCATCTAACCTTCTCCAACCATGCCAAAACCTTCAGCTGACCTTCAGAGGAAGCCCTTGAGGCTGTCTCAGGCCCTTAACCATCACAGATCATGACCCATCCAGCTGAAAAGCCCTCCATCATCGCTGACAGATCCACCGCAGAGCATGGTGGGTGTTCCAGAATGATAATATAGAATCTTGGAATGCCATTTAAATCGTCTCCATTATGGTGGAAACGGATCATTAGAGTCCTCGAGGGGTTACAGGGTCCGGTGCTTCTCATTCAGCCCACCTCATAATGCTGTCATTCAAAATCTTCCTGTGTGTGCATGCATATGTGAGGTCCCAGGTGTGCACTGCAGGTGAACCTGCACTCCCAGAGGACTCTAAAGAAAACTGTTTTCTCCATTTTGTATTTACGGCTACTTTTTCTCTATCTTTTTTGTGTTCTCCAGTGTTCATAAGATATTAGTGTCCTTATCTTCTCATCATCCAATTCAAAAATCCACTTCAGCAACTCTAAAGGCTAGTCTAACACATCCGCCTAATTACACAAATACAACCATCTTGTTCTACCAGATACTATGCCCGCTGGGTAACTGTTGTAAATCCACCATTCACAAATAACATAAAAGTGTTTTTTTCCAATTAATTACTTGTTTCCCTCATCTAAACAAACAAAGCTTTTTGCAACAACACAACTATATGTCTTCATAACATGCTCTCCTGGCTACATGCAGTTCCAGAAACATTATAAATGTTTAATTTAATGTTTAAGTCAAACCTTAACTATAGTGTTTCATTAATGATCGATGGCGCATTTGTATGCAGTGTGTTATTGACTGGTTCATCGCTGGAATTAAGTGCTCTTTTACATACATGCCTTAGAAAACAGCTTCCAAATTTAGCATTGAATATTTTAAAATGTTTTCAGAGACTGCAAAATTAAGGAATGTTGAATGTTTCCCTGCTAACCGCCCTTCAAACACTTCACACAGACAACTGTATAAAATAAGAGTTCAAAAAGAAGAGAAGAAAGAATCGGTAACACTTTAGTTTAGGGACCAATTCTCACTATTAACTGATTATTGTAATGCATATTATTAAAATATTGGCTGTTTTTAGTAAATATTTTGCATGACCATATTCTACATCCCTAATCCTACCCAATACCTAAACTTAACAACTACTTAACTAACTAATAATAAACAGCAAATTAGGAGTTTACTGAGGCGAAAGTTGCAGTTAATGGTGTTAATATCGAGAATTGGACCTTAAAGCGTGAATCTTTGGCCTAAAACTAATCAGATGGACGTAAACAGAAAGAAGCCATAGAAGAAAAGAGATGAATGAAGAAATTGTAGGTAGAGCAGGAATAACTGTAAATAAATACTGTAAAAAAACACTACCCTTCAAAAGTTTGGGGTCATTAAGATTTTTTTAACGTTTTTGAAAGATGTCTCTTATGCCCACCAAAGCTACATTTATTTGATCAAAAACAGTAATATTGTGAAATTGCCACGTTACGCTGTTCAGGGAGCATGCTGGAGTCACGAAGGAACGTTTAGCAGTCTTTAATAAAGGAAACACTGGGAATCATCACAACAGGAGCTTGAGCAACACACGTAGTGCACAAGTAGAACTGACAAATACAAACTGAACAGACTGGGGCTTATAAGGACTGGATAACGAGGGGCAGACAGGTGCAGGGAATCAACTAATAATCAAACTAAACAAGGACAGGAACAAGACCAAATAAGGAAACACAGGACCAGAAACAGGGGCAAAACATGACACAGACCAATCCAGAATCCTGACATATCGCCCCCCTCCCGGAAGGTAGAACAACAGAGGGAGGGGGGGGGAACTAAGGAGGAGGCTAAGGAGGAGGACAGATGTCCGGGAGGGGGCCAGCAGACAGAGTCCAGGGAGGAGACGATGGAGGGAAGAGCCAGGGAGGAGATAGGAGGGGCTTGGAGCAGGAGGCGCAAAGCTGGACCCAGGCCACAGCCATAATGTAGACCCACGGTGGAGCCGACGGAGGGAGGAGCCATGGAGGAGGAATGGCCACCGACTCCAGGGGGCCGACCAACATCATCCACGGGGCAGGATGGCGATCCGTTTCTCACCAGAGTCCACTCCACGAAGGCAGCGAATTCCACTCGAAGACCATCTTCGGATGACGGCGCTCTGCACGTGGTGTTCAGGCTAGCGTCATAGAACGCGCAGAGCGCGTCGTCCGGGTAGCTGGTAAGTTCAGCGAGGGCCAGAAACAGTCTGGTATGGTCCTCGAGCGAGCGCTCTCACTGCTCCAGCAGGAGGAGGAGGAATTCGGGGCGAAGGAGGGGATCCCACAGAGGTAACTGTACTAGGTCAGGTCTTCTGTCACGTTATGCTGTTCAGGGAACACGCTGGAGTCACGAAGGAACTTTAGCAATCTTTAATAAAGGAAACGCTGGGAATCATCACAACAGGAGCTTGAGCAACACACGTAGTACACAAGTAGAACTGACAAATACAAACTGAACAGACTGGGGCTTATAAGGACTGGATAACGAGGGGCAAACAGGTGCAGGGAATCAACTAATAATCAAACTAAACAAGGACAGAAACAAGACCAAATAAGGAAACACAGGACCAGAAACAGGGGCAAAACATGACACAGAACAGTCCAGAATCCTGACAGAAATATCATTACCATATGTTTTCTTATTTATATATTTTACAACGTAATTTATTTCTGTGATGCAAAGCTGAATTTTCAGCATCATTACTCCAGTCTTTAGTGTCACCTGATCCTTCAGAAATTATTCTAATATGTTGATTTGCTGCTCAAGTAGCTGTTATTATGTTGAAAACAGTCGTGCTGCTTAATATTTGGTGAAAAAATATATTGTGGAAAGATCTATATGCAGGTTTGGTCATACAGTTTTGGAACAACATGATCAATGGTGAGTAAATTACGACAAAAAATTAAATTATGACATCTATTAGATAAATTCTAGTTTTTATCTTTATTGTCGTAATTGTGTTTAAAATAAATTAAATCATATATCATTTTGAATGTAGACTATTTTTCATTAGTGTTATATTTCATTTTATTTTATGTATGATATGATATGTATGTCAAATTATATGCATGTCTGCACTGGAAGCTCATGTCACCAAGACAAATTCCTTGTGTGTGCAAACACACTTGGCAATAAAATCCTTTATGATTCTGATTTTTGGGCCTAATATCATATTATAAAAAGCCTGCAATTACCTATACGGTACAGTATATAGTACACAATTATAACAGCCTCCTCTAAACAAGAGGAAAGGTGAGTCCAACGTCTGTTCTGTTGAAATTGGCACGTGATGAATACACTGAGGGAACCCAGCATACGTGTGCCACAACTGTTCATATTAAAGTCTGGATGAGAGGTAGATTTTAATTTGTTACTGTTGCATTTCAAGATTGTCTCTGAGGTTTAAAGTTTATTACATTAAAAGACGTATTAGAGAGCCTACAATTACTGAGTCTAGGTGAGTGAATGTAACACCGCACTTGTGAGTAATGCTATCCAGTTTGATTAGGTAATAGATTTAATTGGCACAGGTAATGATTGCTGATAGGTCAACAATGTTTGTGGCAAAATTGTAAGCTTTAGTCTAAATGCTCCCTAGATCAATGAGCAAAAACCCAAAAGTGTTACAATTATCCTCCTTTGCCATGTTTGCATATGCTTAGAGTTAATCAAGGGAGGGGACAGGCAGACAGAAAGAAAGGCTGAAAACTAGATGCAGAAGAGAGAGAGAGAGAGAGAGAGAGAGAGAGAGAGAGAGAGAGAGGCTGGGCTCCCACTGTTGTTCCATTCGGCTTCCTAATCCTGCTCTGCCTCGAGCATTCAATTAACTCCTCACCAGCAGATCAAATGACTGGCTAAAAGAGAGTATGACCGAGCCTAAATGCTAATTAATACTTAGGAATCAATGCCCCTCAATACTAAATGTCAAATAACAGTACAAGAGAGAACAGAGCAGTTCAGATGAAAAGCTCACTTTTGTATTACGATAGATATTTATGTTTCTAAGATGAAAATAACAGCCAGGCCGGTACAGACACGTGGGTGCGGGCTGAATGTCAGAGGAGACATAATGGGGAAAGAAAAGTGAAAGGTGCTTCAGCGAGGAGCTACAGCAGACCCACATTACCAATAATGCACTCTCTTTTTCTCTTTTGTTATCCATTTGTCACTCTCGCTTGTTCTTTCTGCAGGAGGTGTTACAGGTATAGTATGGCTATAATAGAATGCTGCTCAATCTAGGACTCGCTTTACACCTGGTATTAGGTCCAAATCGGTTGATCCAATCACAAATGATCAGATGAGATGGATCATCAGATGCCCCTTGGTAGTAACACACCTTTAGTATAGGGACCAATTCTCTCTATTAAACAGTTGCTTGTTAGCATGCCTATTATTAACATATTGGCTGTTTATTAGTGCTTATAAAGCAAGCACATATTCTGCATGACCATATTCTACATCTCTAATCCTACCCAATACCTAAACTTAACAACTACCTTGCTTTAATAAGCAGCAAATTAGGAGTTTATTGAGGCAAAAGTCATAGTTAACTGTTTGTTAATAGTGAGAATTGGACCTTCAAGAAACCTACCTGCAAAGCTACAGTACTGTTAAAATTTTAGGCACTTGTGTCAAAATGCTGCAAAATGAGGATGCTGTCAAAAATAATGTCATAGATAGATTTTCTTTATCAGTTAACTTCTATTAACTAAATGTAATCAACATTTGGTGTGACCATCCTTTGTGTTTAAAGCAGCTTTTGCTCTCGGTGCACTTGTGCATAGTTTTTCAGGGAGCTTTGCAGGTAGGTTTCTAAAAGCGTCTTGGAGACGTTTCCACAGTTCTTTAGACGCAGAAGAGAGAGAGAGAGAGAGGGAGGGAGAGGCCAGGCTCCCACTGTTGTTCCATTCGGCTTCCTAATCCTGCTCTGCCTCGAGCATTCAATTAACTCCTCACCAGCAGATCAAATGACTGGCTAAAAGAGAGTATGACCGAGCCTAAATGCTAATTAATACTTAGGAATCAATGCCCCTCAATACTAAATGTCAAATAACAGTACAAGAGAGAACAGAGCAGTTCAGATGAAAAGCTCACTTTTGTATTACGATAGATATTTATGTTTCTAAGATGAAAATAACAGCCAGGCCGGTACAGACACGTGGGTGCGGGCTGAATGTCAGAGGAGACATAATGGGGAAAGAAAAGTGAAAGGTGCTTCAGCGAGGAGCTACAGCAGACCCACATTACCAATAATGCACTCTCTTTTTCTCTTTTGTTATCCATTTGTCACTCTCGCTTGTTCTTTCTGCAGGAGGTGTTACAGGTATAGTATGGCTATAATAGAATGCTGCTCAATCTAGGACTCGCTTTACACCTGGTATTAGGTCCAAATCGGTTGATCCAATCACAAATGATCAGATGAGATGGATCATCAGATGCCCCTTGGTAGTAACACACCTTTAGTATAGGGACCAATTCTCTCTATTAAACAGTTGCTTGTTAGCATGCCTATTATTAACATATTGGCTGTTTATTAGTGCTTATAAAGCAAGCACATATTCTGCATGACCATATTCTACATCTCTAATCCTACCCAATACCTAAACTTAACAACTACCTTGCTTTAATAAGCAGCAAATTAGGAGTTTATTGAGGCAAAAGTCATAGTTAACTGTTTGTTAATAGTGAGAATTGGACCTTCAAGAAACCTACCTGCAAAGCTACAGTACTGTTAAAATTTTAGGCACTTGTGTCAAAATGCTGCAAAATGAGGATGCTGTCAAAAATAATGTCATAGATAGATTTTCTTTATCAGTTAACTTCTATTAACTAAATGTAATCAACATTTGGTGTGACCATCCTTTGTGTTTAAAGCAGCTTTTGCTCTCGGTGCACTTGTGCATAGTTTTTCAGGGAGCTTTGCAGGTAGGTTTCTAAAAGCGTCTTGGAGACGTTTCCACAGTTCTTCTGGATTTAATGTCTCAGTTTGTTCTGTTTCTTCATGTCATTCCAGACAGACTGGATGATGATGAGATCAGATCTCTGTGTGGAGCACTGGCTGTTGTCAGACAAAAACCTCACTGGATTATTACAATTAATGGCAAAATGAATGTTTGGAAATGTAAACTGATATTTCCTACTGAAACACTACAGCAAAAGATAGAAATAAATTACTTAAAACCATGTTTTAGCTTGTGAAAATACTAGTGTTCTAATAATTTGGGCCACCACTGTATGTACTCCCAAAGGATGAGGATGTGAAGAGTCAGTGGTTAAAATGAATTTTACAGTGACGCTGCAGTACAACTCCAACCTTTCATTGTGTTCCCATCATTTACTGGCGACTGCTTGCTGAGTTTAAAATACCCAGATGTACGCATTTTCATTTGGACCACCTTGTGCCTCTGGATCGCAATCTGTAAGTATGGTTAATTATTTATGCATATATTTTCTACCAAGTGTTCAAAACGCACAGTTTTGTGCTGTATATGGTGTACACCCAGTACAGCTCCAAAGCAAAATTAGAACCTTTAAAACAGCATAATAGGGTTTTTTTTTTAACCAATAATGGCCAGTATCATCAATATTGATGACAAGATTACGATAATTTTATTAAATTTATTTTTTTAATTAACCTATATATTAATATATTTTGAACACAAACATGATGTTTAAGCATAATAGTTCACTGAAAACTGAGTAAACCAAAAAACAAAACTTAAATGGGTAAAAACATAAATCTCCAAAACAAGCTTATATTTCAGTAATATACACCACCATTCAAAACTTTGGTGCTGGTAAGATTTTTTTTTTAAGTTTATGAAAAAAGTCTCTTATGCTCACCAAAGCTGCATTTTTGTTTAAAAATGCAGTAAAAACAATAATATTGTGAAAATTGCAACAAATTATAATGAATGTTTTCTATTTAAATATACTTTAAAATGTCATTTGTTCCTGTGGTGGTAAAGCTGAATTTTCTGCATCTTCAATGTCAAACAATCCTTCAGAAATCAATCTAATATGCTGATTTGCTGCTCAAAAAAACATTTCTTAATATTAATGTTGAAAATGCTTAGAAACCATGATGTGGTTTTTAGGATTCTTTGATGAATAGAGACTGCATTTATTTAAAACAGAAATATTTTGTAACAATATAAATGTCTATACTGATACTTTACTGAATAAAAAATAAATAAAACTCACTGACCCCAAAGTTTTTAAACAGTACTGTATGTCAGATCACCAAGAAAATCCCGGATAAAAATGTTATCATGAAAATAACACCCATTATCCCAAAGTACGCAAGTGGTAATGTAAAGATCTGTCTCCTACAGTACCTCAAATTAGGAGTTTATTGAGGCAAAAGTCATAGTTAACTGTTTGTTAATAGTGAGAATTGGACCTTCAAGAAACCTACCTGCAAAGCTACAGTACTGTTAAAATTTTAGGCACTTGTGTCAAAATGCTGCAAAATGAGGATGCTGTCAAAAATAATGTCATAGATAGATTTTCTTTATCAGTTAACTTCTATTAACTAAATGTAATCAACATTTGGTGTGACCATCCTTTGTGTTTAAAGCAGCTTTTGCTCTCGGTGCACTTGTGCATAGTTTTTCAGGGAGCTTTGCAGGTAGGTTTCTAAAAGCGTCTTGGAGACGTTTCCACAGTTCTTCTGGATTTAATGTCTCAGTTTGTTCTGTTTCTTCATGTCATTCCAGACAGACTGGATGATGATGAGATCAGATCTCTGTGTGGAGCTGTAATCAACATTTGGTGTGACCATCCTTTGTGTTTAAAGCAGCTTTTGCTCTCGGTGCACTTGTGCATAGTTTTTCAGGGAGCTTTGCAGGTAGGTTTCTAAAAGCGTCTTGGAGACGTTTCCACAGTTCTTCTGGATTTAATGTCTCAGTTTGTTCTGTTTCTTCATGTCATTCCAGACAGACTGGATGATGATGAGATCAGATCTCTGTGTGGAGCACTGGCTGTTGTCAGACAAAAACCTCACTGGATTATTACAATTAATGGCAAAATGAATGTTTGGAAATGTAAACTGATATTTCCTACTGAAACACTACAGCAAAAGATAGAAATAAATTACTTAAAACCATGTTTTAGCTTGTGAAAATACTAGTGTTCTAATAATTTGGGCCACCACTGTATGTACTCCCAAAGGATGAGGATGTGAAGAGTCAGTGGTTAAAATGAATTTTACAGTGACGCTGCAGTACAACTCCAACCTTTCATTGTGTTCCCATCATTTACTGGCGACTGCTTGCTGAGTTTAAAATACCCAGATGTACGCATTTTCATTTGGACCACCTTGTGCCTCTGGATCGCAATCTGTAAGTATGGTTAATTATTTATGCATATATTTTCTACCAAGTGTTCAAAACGCACAGTTTTGTGCTGTATATGGTGTACACCCAGTACAGCTCCAAAGCAAAATTAGAACCTTTAAAACAGCATAATAGGGTTTTTTTTTTAACCAATAATGGCCAGTATCATCAATATTGATGACAAGATTACGATAATTTTATTAAATTTATTTTTTTAATTAACCTATATATTAATATATTTTGAACACAAACATGATGTTTAAGCATAATAGTTCACTGAAAACTGAGTAAACCAAAAAACAAAACTTAAATGGGTAAAAACATAAATCTCCAAAACAAGCTTATATTTCAGTAATATACACCACCATTCAAAACTTTGGTGCTGGTAAGATTTTTTTTTTAAGTTTATGAAAAAAGTCTCTTATGCTCACCAAAGCTGCATTTTTGTTTAAAAATGCAGTAAAAACAATAATATTGTGAAAATTGCAACAAATTATAATGAATGTTTTCTATTTAAATATACTTTAAAATGTCATTTGTTCCTGTGGTGGTAAAGCTGAATTTTCTGCATCTTCAATGTCAAACAATCCTTCAGAAATCAATCTAATATGCTGATTTGCTGCTCAAAAAAACATTTCTTAATATTAATGTTGAAAATGCTTAGAAACCATGATGTGGTTTTTAGGATTCTTTGATGAATAGAGACTGCATTTATTTAAAACAGAAATATTTTGTAACAATATAAATGTCTATACTGATACTTTACTGAATAAAAAATAAATAAAACTCACTGACCCCAAAGTTTTTAAACAGTACTGTATGTCAGATCACCAAGAAAATCCCGGATAAAAATGTTATCATGAAAATAACACCCATTATCCCAAAGTACGCAAGTGGTAATGTAAAGATCTGTCTCCTACAGTACCTACAGCATCTAACAGCAGCCAACCATGGTGTGTATGTATGTATGCGTGTACAGTATGTTTGTGCACCTGTCTAGGGCTCTTTACCCTTTTCAAAACACTACTAAAAATTAGTTCGGAAACCCTCCTGAGCAGGTGTTGCAAGTGCGTGTATGCTGGCAAGGCTGCCTGTTTACGTGTATGATTGCAGACCCCAGATGTCAGTGTTTGAACCCTGGCACCCCGCTAAGCCTGACTCACCTCAGCACCTCGTTGGGGTTTCCTGACTTGCTGCCTTTCTTGTCAGGTGCGCCGTGGCATCCAGACTTAAGCAGCGTGTGAGGACCCCGATCCAGCATCATTGTGGAGGTTGCCATGGCGATTATGGCTACAGCATCACGTACTCGAGCCTCCAGTCCATAGTCCCACTCATCGTAGGAAACAGAGATCAAACCTGAGATACAGGAAGTGTAAATTCAGTAAATACAATCATCTGAAATATAAAATGTGTAGTTTTTGTAGCTAAATATGTCACGTGTATGTTCCTGTTTGCCCTTATTTGGTTCTTCCTGTGTCCTGTCCTCATTTGTTATTATTTGAGTCCAGGTGTTCCCCGTTTAGTTCATATTGTTCCCAGGTGTGTCCCATTAGTTTCTGAGCATTTAAACCCTGTGTTTCCCAGTGTTTTCTGTCTACTGTTGAACGTCATTCTGACTGATAAATGTCATCCCTGAAGTTCCCGTGTTTTGTATTCCTTTGTTTATTTTGTATCTAAATTCTAGTTTACGTATTCTCCAGCATCTCCTTCGTTCATTCCTCCCCGAGAGACCGTGACAAAATATTTCTATAGTTTTATTTATTTTGATTTATTTATTAATTTTAGTACTTAAATGTAAGCCTGTTTATTTCAGTTAGTTGACAAAGCAATATTTCTCATTTTAATTTACATTTCTTAGGTTTAAGTTTTCATCTAATTTTTATTAATATTTTATTTTATTTCAGACTTTTATATACCGAAAACTATTTTTAATAGTTACAGTTGTGGTTTTAGTTAACAATAACAACACTTCTACATATTATAGATAATAATAATAATAATAATAATAAAAACATTATAATATAAAATTCTTATATTAAATTTTATGTCATTTAAAATTCTGGCCAATGTTGACAAGCTGCTAAATACTGATGGCCAGTAATCAAAAATGAAAATTCTATACAATTTAGTCACAAGATAATCAACTAAAACTTCACTACAATCAATATATATATATATACATTATTTATATTTCTTCTTACCTGTTGGAAAGACGCTGGGTACATTATCTGCATCCCCTGTCACCAGAGATGGTACAATCCAGGTGTAACCATAACCAGTGAGGCCGACAGAATGTGCCACCTCGAAAATGGTCATGGCTTCTTCTTTAGTGCAGTACAGTAGTATAACAGGACTTTGGAGCTTCTTCATCTGGTTCTGGATCTTTGAGTCGCCATCATCTACTGACATGTCCAACAGCAGCACCTCTTCCAGCTCCCAGCCAACAAAACTGTTCTCCACGGTACTCCGGATCTGGATGAAGGCAAAACAGACAAAGAAAGATGAAGAAAGGCATGTCCTGTAACACCCTCCTGCTGCCTCCAGCTCTTTTTGCTTTTGTTCTTTAGATATAAAGAGAAGAGAGAGTTTAAAAAGAAAACTGACAAAAAGACAACGAGAGAAAGGGAAAGCTACATTTTTATTTAAAGGAATAAACACTAATCATAAAAAGTGAAATTCCCATCATGCACTTCATCCAGATACCAAACATTTTTTGATCTCTATGATTTGTAAAGAAACAGACCTAACCCACATTTCAAAATGCACAGAACTGCTCTGCTCTGTCTGAGGAGACAGAGAGAAATTAAACTGCATTTTCTCATAACAAATTGTTCAAACATGAGACCACAGAGATGCTTTCCATTATAATCTACTGCAGTCAGAACTAGAGGAAGATGAAATTATCGTACCCACAATTCTGATGATGCATATTTCTGTATCGCCCAATATTTCCAGCCAATTTGACAGACTTGCAAATTGCACTGACAGTATCATTACACACATGCAGTCAAGTGTAATGTGAGCATCCGGTACCACTGGGGTAAATCTACAAAAATGACTGTGATTGTCCCTAGTACACTGATACGCTGACATTTCAATCCCACTGTACTGAAAGATCACTATATTTATATCTGAGATATTTTAGTTTTATTTATAAACTATATAATAATATTAAAGGGGTCATATGATGCGATTTCAAGTTTTCCTTTCTCTTTGGAGTGTTACAAGCTGTTCGTGAATAGATAAGATCCCTAAAGTTGCAAAGACTAAAGTCTCAAACCCAAAGAGATATTTTTTATAAAAGTTAAGACTTGTCCACGTCCTCCTAAAATGCCTCGTTTAAACATGCCCCCACATGTCTACGTCACTGTGTGGGAAGATTTGCATAACACCGCCCAAATGTTCACGCAAAGAAAGAAGGCGTAACTTTTATTCTCGCTGTAGTATTGTTGCCGCCGCCATGTCGTGGAGACGCTGTGTGTTTCGTTGTGAAAGCGAAACTACTTTGTTTACAACACTGTTCCAGAACAGTTCAACCCAAATATTCAGATGTGTGCAGCGCATTTTATGGAGGACTGTTTCCTGAACATGGGAAAGTAGCCTACAATGCCGTCTACACACAAAGACTGTTTCTATAAAGTGGGGCAGTTCCAGCTTTGCAAGGACAGTCTGGCGCTTCTGACTCACAGCCTGTAAGTATGTTTTCAAATTAAAAGAATCTGCCACTGATGATTCAAACGCGAGTTTTGAGCAGTGTAGAGTAGTGGTTGTTGTTTGTCGTTTCTCCAATTACAAATGCAGACATGGTTTTATGTTTACGCGGTGCGATATGCAACGCAATGCGTAAAAAGACAGTATAAGTCATTATAATCAGCAATTATGTCCCCACTGGATGCAACAAATGCCTCGTTTGTAATGGGTTTTATTGGTTTTGTCTCGTCTCGCCGGGACACAGGGCATCACAGTATGGTAAGGGGTGTAACATTTCCGTCACATGCTTGAGGTATTCGGCCAATCACAATGCACTAGATAGCTGGCCAATCACAGCACAACTCGCTTTTCAGAACGATGAGCTTTGTAAAAATCGATGCGTTTCAGAAAGGCGGGGCATAGAGGAGAAACAATAATGTACAGTATGTGGAAAATAATGTGTTTTTTTAACCTTAAACCGCATAAACACATTGCATTAAACCAAATACACAAAATAATGTTCTTTTTAGCAACATCATATGACCCCTTTAAAACTCTAGCTTTAGTTAACAATAATAACCTTGTTCTATAAAAGGCTGTTTTGCTTCCATGAATTAAAAGGATCAACACTACTATTATAGGGCTTGTATACAAGGCTAAAGGCGCATACTGTGAGAGGTGTGTGATGAATGAACAGAAAGATGGTTACAGGGAAAATTCCACTAGTCATCATTTACTCACCCTCATGTCATTCCGAACCCGTTTGACTTTCTATCTTGCGTGCAGACTCTTTTCTGTTGCCATACGGGTTAAGAATGACATAAGGGTCCGTAAATGATGGCACAATTTCATTTTTGAGTGAACTATGCCTTGAAATAAAAAACAATAAGACATAAAATTGGAGAGGAAAGCAGCATTAGTTCCTATAGGAGCGACGTATAGTGAAAGTATGGGAGAGGACGGGTGTATTAGTTTTGACAAAAGCCCTAGCATACAGAAGATAGAGGAGAGGAAGAGAGAATTAGTTGAGACAGGAGCATTGGCAAACTCCTGATGATGAAAGAGACTCGAACCGCAGCGGCTGGCGCCCCAGCGGGAGTGAGAACCTCGGAATTAGGGTGTGAATCAAACCAGCTAGAGTTTCCAGAATTGGGGGCAGTGAAGCAAACAGCAGTCTGGGGTTTCACGAGATCCCCATCTCAATTTGGCCAAATTGGTGTAGCTCTGGATAGGTGAGTGTTTATACACCCTGATGATGCATTTCAGTGATTTGATAAACAAGAGCAGGTTCTGAATGGATTGTTTGGTGGGATTATGATCATAAGCCATTTAAACTGAGATGTGTTTCTTTCAACCACTCAAAACACACTCGAAATCACCTAGCAAGCCCTGGTAAAAACCCTAGCAAGTACATAGCAACATGCTAAAAACATGCAGAACATCTTAGCAAGCACATTGCAATGCTTTTCTGCACCACTCCAAATTCCTTCAGAAATAAAATCCAGGGAACAATTGTTAAATTCTCAGTGATAAACATAACTTTAAAATAATAAATAAATGTAATAACAACTACAATAATACACATATATAAAATACTGTTCAAAAGTGCGCAATCGGTAAGATTTTTTTCAAGAAAGTATATTTTTATGCAGCAAGGACACATTATATTGATCAAAAGTGACAGCAAAGATTTTTATAGACACTGTTACAAAAGAAATTATATTATTTCAAATAAATGCTGTTCTTTCTATTCAAGAATTCTGGGGGGGGGGACGAATGTATCACGGTTACCACAAAAATAGTAAGCAACTCAACTGTTTTAAATAATAATAATAATAATAATACATATTTTATTATTACCAATATTGATCAAAATACAAAAATGATAAAATCACATTTTTTATATTATTTCACAATATCAATGTTTTTACTGTATGTTTTAACAAATGAATGCAGCCTTGGTGAGCATAAGAGATTTTTGCAAAAAACATTTTAAAATCTTACCAACTCCAAACTTTTGAACGTATATGTAAATATATAAAAAACTGAACATGTAAATATATATTTAGCTAACATATAAACTATGTTTGATGAGTTCCTGCAGTCTTCTAAGCTTAGTATGAAATAACACCTGAACTGAACTGACATCAGAACTCATGTGTTTTATCTTCAAGATTACTTGAATCATAAACATACATTGGGGTTTGGATGAAGACCTAAAACTTGACCTGATATATAGTGTATTACTT
The DNA here is from genome assembly GCF_001515605.1 of Sinocyclocheilus anshuiensis. Lineage (NCBI taxonomy): Eukaryota > Metazoa > Chordata > Actinopteri > Cypriniformes > Cyprinidae > Sinocyclocheilus > Sinocyclocheilus anshuiensis. The sequence goes on from NW_015557079.1 coordinate 159,376, forward strand.
CTACACCTGCTTAAATTAACAGTTAAACTGAAATTAAAATGGAACCGAATTGAGAAAAAATGAATAGCGACAACTCACCCGATTGACAAAGTCCTGGTATCCAGGGTAGTAGGTGGTGACGATGGAGAATATGTACCAGTCATATTCCTCCATTATGTTAAGCATGACAGAGGCCTGCTGCTCTATAGAGGGTCCAAACTGGAAGAACATGGAATGGTCATCCTGCAAGAAACAAAGATACATGCATGCATGAGAACAGAAGAATCAAGGCGAATCACATTATAATAGGATATCAGTTGGTTATAGTTATAGTTCATACTGGTTTTCAACAGTACATACAGTATGTCAAAGAGAGAGATGAGAATTTGCTTGCTCAATCATTTTTCTTGTATTCTTCTTGCCTCCAGCCCATTACAAAGAAAAAGTGACAAATCCAAAGTTAAATATATATATTTTTTTCTTTTCACCACAGTTTGGATAAAGGGAACAAGGATCAGGAGAAATATGAACCGCAGTTCACCAGATCTGACATCTGCTGCATCAAAGCCTGTGAACGAGACACATTTTGCTCCCTTAACATCTAAATGACCACTTCACTCCTGAAACAAATCCCAGGCAGTTCAAATGTCAAAATGAAATGACTTTGGTACATTGGTGATGAATGATTTCAAATGTTTATAATAAGCACATTAATGAACTCTTCACATCTAGTATGCATACACTGATGCGAGTGTGTGTTTGTGTAAGCAGTCAGTAGCAAATAAGCCAAAGCATTTTAAAGCTATGCACACATGTATGACAGTGCACATGAATGCATGCACACTGATGTATAGCTCTGTACATGCCTGTAAATGATTGTTCTGTGTGTGCACTCATGTGTGAAGTCGGTCGTGGGCGTTTGCCATGTTAGTCATGCCACATGGCGAAATCTCACAGTCTCTGTCTTTCTCTCTTTCAGGTCTCCACGCTCTACTCAGCATCAAAGTCACTCCCCTGGGGTCCGAGATGGACTGATCCTTTACCTTGATTCGGCTTTAATGAGGTAACAACACTGATGGGACTGCGGGGAGGGGGGCTTAGCTTGTTAATCTAACGGCTGTAGTATAATATTTTACGTATGTGTTTATATATTCTTGTTTTGTGGATTTTCACTAAATGTTTAATGTGTGCCTGATTTGCCAGTCTGTATGTGTGTGTCTTTGCCTCTTTAATTTTCTGACTTCTATTAATTTACGTGCCCCCAATATTAATTTCCTGTCTTAATTCCTCCTCTTCCCTTTTGGAGTTGATCCCATCAGGAGAGGTGGGACTCCAGTCATGGGGTCAGTAAGATTTCTTTCTCCTTTTCGGAAAGAAATTAGCTCTTTTACTCAGCGAGCAAGAATTAAAGTGATCAAAAATGACAATTTCAATTTTTTAAAATTATATTTCAGATAAATGCTGTTCTTTCTATTCATTAAAGAAACATGTAAAAATGTGTATCATGGTTTCCATCAAAAATTTCAGCAGCACAACTGTTTTTAGCTTTGGGAAGAAAAATAAATATTTTTTATGAGCACTAAAATTCAGTTTTGCCATCACAGGAATAAATGACATTTAATATTAAATATATATAAAAAAACATGAAAACAGAAAACCATTCTTGTAAAATATAATATAATATCTATCAGTGTTGTCAATTTAACATGTTAATTAATTAGTTATTGAAAAAGGCCGTATTAGTTTGTTATTGGGACTATCATTTCATAAAAAAAATTGTTTCTTATTTCCATATTAAAGGGGTCATCGGATGCCCATTTTCCACAAGTTGATATGATTCTTTAGGGTCTTAATGAAAAGTCTATAACATACTTTGGTTAAAATTTCTCAATGGTAGTGTAAAACAACACCCTTTTTACCTTGTCAAAATCAGCTCTGCAGACATCAACCCATTCTGTTGCGTGTTGCTTTAAATGCTAATGAGCTCTGCTCACCCCGCCCCTCTCTTCTGTGGAGTGACGAGCCGGGCTCTGAGAGACTGTTTACTTTAGCCGCGAAACTTGCTAACTAGCACGTTATTAGGAAAGGCTATTGCAAAGATTCATTAAAAAAAACCTTATACTCACTTCTGCTGTAAGTGAAGCTGGATCACAAATGATTCGTGCGAACATAGACGCATTTAGGTAGATCGGGGGGACGCATTCCCTTCACAGACAAAAGTAATCCACTGCATCTTCAGTGGCTCAGATGTCGGGAATAAATGACAACTGCTATGTTCATTATTACATCCATCATCAACAAAACACCTCAATCACTATGGAGCCATTCTTGTTTACATCTGCTCCGGCAGTGAAACAATGGCGGTCGGACTGTTACAGCTCACTCAGAGTGGGTCTAAGGTAAGACGGCCATGTCAATCAACTATCGTGGGAGCGGCTTTCGTCTATGTGACGCAGTGTTAATTTCGTTGACGAATAATTTTCGTCATAACTGTCGTCAACGACATTTTTTCACCGACGACAACGAGATGATAACGAACTAAAACTCTGTTTGAAGGACAAAAACTATGACGTAAATCTACTGACATTTTCGTCAACTAATAAAACGAGACGAAAATGTTAGGGAGGGACGATTTGGGAAGAGATTCATTCAGAACGAATCTGCT
>NW_015557079.1:162209-168042 GCF_001515605.1 Sinocyclocheilus anshuiensis
ACGTCGCATAAAACGTTCAAAAATGTCAATATGTGGGAGTAAGAGAAGAGCAGACATATGGATAAATCTGACGACGCAAGAGAGAACTCAATTCGGTCCGGTTTTCTGAGCGCAGACACTGAAGCATACACACAGAAAGCGCGTCTCACAGCGCGGGAGTACTCTTTCGCGTCGCATGAATGGAGAATTGCACATAAAATGATGTTGAAATGTCAGTTTTGACGAGTATTCACGTAAACACGGTTGATTACATCTTAAGTGAACGCAAACAGTAGGGAGAACGTGTCTCAGTACATTGCATCCATTGCAGCTGTGCATTCAGTTTTAAAGGGACAGCAGCCTAATTTTGCTATTGTCCGAGTCGTTGAAGCCATGTTGTGTGTCACAGCAGTTAAATCGGTGTCTTATCATGATAAAACCTTAGTATCAAAACTATATAATGAGTTTGGAAATGTTAGAGAAATGCTTAATAAATGCAGGTATATTATTTTTAGAGATTAAATAAAAACCGTTGGGTGGATTTTTATCATTATAGGGTAGATGTGTACACACACTGCCAACACACATTTATGTTCAAACAACATGTAAAAGTGCTGCGTGTGTGCACTTTAATACCATTTAAAACTCATTTATCTAACACCATTATTTATACTATTGCAATTGCAGTGTAAATGCATTCATGCCACCTCTGAGCTGCAATAAACTGTCAGTAGATATATCTAAACACCAATTCAGATGCAGCTTCTGAAAAAAAAAATCATGGCCTAAAAGTTTGTGCAATAAATTTTATGTTGAATCAAGTAAAACATTTCTTTCTAAAGCTACTTTCTGATGCTTTTCTCATTTAACACAATAACGACTTACAGTTTTTTGTGGGCAATTTCTCAGCCAGATATGACGTGCAATTAATTCGCAATTGATTTGATTAATCAATTGTGTCATTAATTATATATGTGTGTGTCTGTGTTTGTGTGTGTGTATACATATACATACAGACACACAAACATTACTATTATTTTCCTCTTTAAAAAAAAAAAAAAAAAATTGCAACAATATACCAGCCTTATATGAGCATTACATTTGTTTTCTGGGAAGCACCTTGTAGTTTCATGACATTGAGCAACTCTTGTAATGTCAAAATAGACTGTACAAATACAATATAATAAAATATTAATAATACAGTTTATAATTCTACTGCATCCCAAACAGGAGAGAAATCTATCAAGGTTGACCACACATGCTTATTTTACTGACATTTTTTTTTTTTCAGAATAAATGTTGAGTCGACCCATTACAGATTCCAAGTTGATATTCTCCTTACAACACCACAACAACAGCAGTTTACACTTCAGATGCACCACTGTGATGAACATGTGAAATGACACACATGGCCTCCCATTTCAACTTTACATTTAACACACACACACACATAATATATAGGATACCATGTGTCAGATTTGTTTTCCGGATCATTCCTCTCTAATCCGTCGTTCTACACTTCTGCTCCTCACCCCCTCCCTGTCATCAATCTCCCTCGCTCCGCTCCTCCTCTTCATCCATTCTGAGTCTATTCATCTCAAAATGAGCGATCACAGACACATGCACTCCACATGCAAGACTCCCATTCCTCTATCGCCAGTTTAGCACAATGGAGAGGCCAACCTAGTCATCCACTACCCAATACAGCCCTGCACGAGCAGCAGGGAGCTAATCCAGACCTTACATTACTATCCTCTCACTACTTTCCTCGCTTCCTCTTCAATAATAGAGACTAGTGTCCTGCAGAGGCAGTTTATAAGCAAAGTATCTTTAATATTCGAATGAGAGGCAGAGGCATAAAATAAGTTTCCCACTAACTCTTGACTGCTGGGAGGGGATAACAGCTGAGCTCTTGGCATCAACGATACCGTGCCAGAACAGCATGTCATTAAGAGAGGAAGGGGAGAGATTGAGATGCGTTGAGGAGAGAATGCATCTAAATTCAAGTGATTCATCAGCTGATCTACCACGATGGATCAAGTATCAGATTGATTGGAAATAAGAGGCACTTAGCAGCCAGAAAGATGTCTCTGTGCTGTGTTGTGTTTTATTTTCTTTCTTTTACATTCAGTTATTTATAATAATTAGCATTTAAACATTTTATTGTTCCATTTAATCATTGATTCATTCATTAATCAGTAATTTTATATTATATTATACTATTATATTTGTTTTCAAACTGTTAATTTCATGATTTTGTGGTTTCCAGGAATATTTGTCTTCACGAGTAAGACAGTAAGAGAATGTCTCCATTTCACGGTTTTTAACACCACAGGATGATGTTCTGAAGCAGTAATTTTCCATTGCTATAGTTTGTGGTATTTGTTGGATTTGTGCTGGTCAGATGAAGTTTGACTGAGCATTAAAACAGACGTAACTAAGATTATCATCATTACTCATCTCCTGCTTTCTCTTCCCTGCTTTCTTCCGACTGCCTCTTGCCCTGATAGAAGACTGTTAATACTGTTTTTGGTACTAGATAAAATGCACTGAAACACTGATTTTGGGTACCAGACAATACTTGTTTTTAACAGGTTATGGGTACCAGGCAAAACATATTTTTTCTGATGGGATCTGGCGCTGGGGGTTGGATCCACTGTTCATGACATGGAGACTCAACCTTAGATTATTCGGCAGGATGTCAGCATAAACTAATATCTTGGTGTAGTCAGCAGGATGTTGGCACGATCTAACATGCCCTAAGAAAAAGCAGTTCTTAAAGGGATAGTTCACGCAAAAATGAAAATTCTGTCATTAATTACTCACCCTCATGTAGTTCCAAACCTGTAAGAGCTTCGTTCGTTTTTGGAACACAAATTAAGATATTTTTGATGAAATCCGAGAGCACACCAGATGCCATCAGAAAATATCTGTTTGTCTGGTACCCAAAACCTGTTAAAAACAATTATTGTCTGGTACTCAAAATCAGACTGACCCAGAACAGAAGAAATCATTGAATAAAATTGTTATTTTTGTTTTCTTTGCACACAAAAGTTATTCTCATGGCTTCATAAAATTACGGTTGAAGCCGATGTCACATGGACTATTTTAATGAAGTCTTTACTACCTTTCTGGGCCTTGAACGTGTCTCATTGCTTCTTTGTTGTCTATGGGAGGGTCAGAAAGCTCTCAGTTTTAATCAAAAATATCTTAATTTGTGTTCCGAAGATGAACGAAGGTCTTATGGGTTTGGAACAACATGAGGGTGAGTACTTAATGACAGAATTTTCATTTTTGTATAAATTATTCCTTTAAAAATCCCTTATTTTAATTTCTGTTTCAGATTACTCAATGATTCAAATACCTTAATAGTTTAACTAATAATACTAAGGAATACATATTTGGACAAAAAATTGCAATTCCCTTGCCAAATGAGGAGATAAACTCAAAACTTTTAAAAATGGTGTTTACACAGACTAGTCTAATTTGCCTTAACTATATATTAATCACTGATACTTAAAGAAACAAAAATGTGGTAACATTAATTTTCATAAAATATAACTTACAAACTACAGTGCATGTTGTCATAAGAACAACCAGTCAGCAACCCCACAGTTAGTTTTAAGCTGTGTGTATTTGACTCACCAAAATAAATCAACTCATTAGAATAATTTGTTTGAGAATCAGACTACGCTGGCTGCACTGTATGTTTTTGATTCACTAAAAAGAACTAGCTCATAAAAGTCATCATGTTTTGTAACCGTAATGTCAACATTCATAATTTTTACTTTACAACTAATAAATATGATTATTCTGACATGGCGCACTGTTAGGATACACCTACACTGTTAGCGATTTCTGTAAATTACACAGTATTTAACTGTAATATGAACTGTACTTTACTCTAAAACAGTTATACAGTACGTTACTGTATTTTAAAGTTGCATTATGGGAAATATCCTCTTGGCGCCATTAAAATACAGTATTTTTCATTTACTGTAAATCCAAATACAGTAAAAAAAAATGAGCGCGAAACCTGACCAATGACAGAAAGGCTTTTTTCTGCTTGGAGAAAGAAAAAGAAGAAAAGGAAGACGCACACACCTCGCAGCTGCAAATGTATGTACAATATTCCTGCTTTTTCGTTACATATTTTATGTCAGTGTAATTTTAGGGGTTATTTGTTGGTTTAATTAAAAGCAAAATAATAATTTTAGAGTGAAGTAATCATTTTCAGCACACCTTAGTATAAGCATAAATGTGATTTTGAGAAATTTGTGTAGATAATAACGTTACTGCGCTTTCTGCTGCTGTGGCAGATGTGAATAACGTTACTGATGCAGCTGTCCTGTTGTTGATGGCCCACTTAAAAGAATGATTGCTATAACTGACACTTAGAAAAACTGTGTGGTTTGTGTGTGTGTAGGTCACAACAACTCTGGCAGATGCAAAGACCAGGCTTGACTTCTACTCCAAGGCTGATCATGCTTGGTAAGATCTTTTAGTACATGATTTAGTGATGTTAAAGGGATGATTTTAAAGTTAAATGGTACTGTAAATATTCATACAGTCTTTTTACTGTAAGTTTAATTTACAGTAAGTTACTGGCAAACTGCTGGCAGTAAGTTACTGTAATTTCTACAGGAAATTTTTAACAGTGTACAGTCTGCTCATAGCCTGACACATTCCAATCAATGTTCTTTTCCAGAAATGCATTCAATTAAATTAAAGGCTTTTTAAGGTTTGTATCAGAAGTAGTATCTCGGACAATCATTTTTCTATACTGAAACTCAACCAGAGAGCACCTTCTGTGATTTTCTACAACAATAGAAAGAGGCCCTTCCAAATCTATTTCTTAACACGGACTCAGAGATAGGTTTGAATAATAAAAATTAGATGAGAAAAAGAACAGACACAGTGAGAGAAAGTAGAAAGAGAGAAATGAAAAGGTAGCAAAGAAAGAGAGAGCGAGATAAAATGAGAGTAAAGAGTCCAGAATTCTTAATTTGACTTCACTGTATCTTCTGGGTAAAGTTGATGTAACATTACCTCCGTCGCTAAAGACAGCTTCTCTCCTCTACAACTGTGTTGACAAGATAGTTTAGATTCAACTCTTCAGAACACCAGTGGCATTAGCACAACCAAACGGAGCTTGTGCTGAGCCGCAGAGAGGGAGACAGAGACTCGCTCTCCAGAAGGTCACTCGCAGCATTAGCCTGGCAGCTATCACGGAGCTGTCCAACTTATAAACTACAGAGAAAACGAGCACAACCTTGATCGCACAAGATAAAACATTTATCGAAATTAAAGCGTACAGATACACTTAAGATCAAAGAGAAAAAAACAATGTAGTAGAATAAAAACAATTGCACAGAATAATTGAAAAGAGACGTCTGAATTATGTACAAACCCCTCGACAAAATAAAATTACTGTACACTAAAAGTGAAAGCCTTATATATAAAAGATGGACACTTAATGTTACAATAGATAGAATGATAGAACTTTAGAGAGTCCGACAGAACAATAGAAAGATACACAGACAGATAGATAGATAGATAGATAGAACAAAAGAAAGAACGATATAGATACATAGATAGATAGATAGATAGATGGAACGAAAAACAGAATGATAGAACGAAACAAGATAGATAGATAGATAGATAGTAGGGATGCACCGATACCATTTTTTCCAGTACTCGCCCGATACCGATACTTTTATTTTTGGTACTTGCCGATACCGATATTTTTATTGCATTTGTACATTTTTTAAATATTGGGTACAGAAACCAAAAGAGTATGTATAATGTTAGTTGGTTAAGTTCATTTATCAAATAGATACAGTCAAACCAAAAT
>NW_015557079.1:169445-171182 GCF_001515605.1 Sinocyclocheilus anshuiensis
AGTCCACTGTATGAAGAATTTTTGGGTATAATTTGTCATAGTTTCTTTTATTTTGCTATCTTCACTTGCATAAATGAACTGTAGTGTCCTGCACCCACTAGTAAAAAATATAAAAAATTATATCTGGTCTCTGAATAATTTTTGGGCTAAGTGAGCGAACATCAATAAAGATCACACAATAGAAGTGTGCGCTCTCTCGCTCTCTCTCTCTCTCTCTCCCTACCATTAAGTAACTTGTGCATTGATTTACTAACTTGTTTTTGACATATCCGTCAGAACTACAAACTTTCCAGTGATGTCTGTGAGAAAGGGATATTAACTCGACAAGCTTGTGCATGTGTGCCGCCGCGCGCTCAACCCACTCTGCGTGTTTTGCTTATCAGCTCGCACACATCAGCTATACAGGCGTTAATACTGAATGTTTAACATTATATTAATTGCATACATATACGTCCTAGTAGACATCCTTAACTCCTTTCTGCTGTCTGTTGTTGGTGTTTCTTTGTTTGAATATGGCGCTTAACACATGCTGTGTGGTATCGGCGTTTGGTATCGGGGCATTTTAACCAGTACGAGTACGAGTACAGGAGCTCAGTATCGGGCCCGATACCGATACCAGTATCGGTGCATCCCTAATAGATAGATAGATAGATAGATAGATAGAAGCACTGTAATACAGTAATACAGAGCAGAGCTTGGGTTGTACTTTAGAAAGGGATGTGATGACTCATAAGCCAAGCAAGGGGTTTTAAAGAAAGAACAGAAAGAGGAGAAAGAAGGAGAGAGAGGGAAGCACGAGACACAGAGGAAGAGAGAGAAATGACAATAAAAAAAGAGTCTTGTTCATAACAACCCGAGCCATCAAAGGATTAGAGCGGCGGTGGGCCGTCACAATTCACCCCGCTCAATCTTCTGCTTTTGTTGTGAGTGTTTCACATAATGAGGCTGATGTTTTAATAGACTTTGTGAATTATGGTGGATCTGTAAAATCAACTGAGCATCTTACTTTAATATCGGTCTGAAAAGCAACTGAGCAGCTCTAGAAGTGGCTGTTTTTGATTTGAATGAGTGTTAGAAAAGCTTTCTCTCTGAACATTGTGTCAGGAGAACACACATCTTTATCAACAGAGTATTTGCTCAAAAGCACAAATCACTGAAATACACACATAGTCCATTCTGTTGCAGAAGTAACACATTCATTTCTTACTCTTTCTGTATCTTATTTCTTATTTAAAAACACCTTTTTTCCCCAGGCGATATGCACTATGAACAATCAATAGGCTCCAGTGCATGTCCAGCTGTTCATTTAGCACACGAGTTTCCATGCTGCTATACCTCCAACACAAATACACATCATACTGCGTTATATTCTTTGGGCTGTGCTGGGTTTATTTTCTGTTCTTGCCTTAGTGTAATAAACTACTTGTGTTTTTCTGCTTTTAAATCTCCATGGGCACACTGTTTATGTTTCCTGTATCCCATAATCTCACCCAAAGCCTATGGCATCTCTCTGCCTGTGTCTTTCTACAGGACAGGTGCCATCTGTGTCCCTCATGTACAGTTGTGTGGGAAAAAAATTAGGTAAACAATGAATAGTGGATCCTGGTGTTGTGCTAATACATATGTGCAAATACATATTGACACTAACATATAAATAAAGTCTAAATACTAAACACACACACACACACACACATATATATATATATATATATATAGTTTAGAAAATTATTTAAAAAA
>NW_015557079.1:171404-171775 GCF_001515605.1 Sinocyclocheilus anshuiensis
TATATATATTCTTTTTAAAAATAATTTTCTACTCTATATAAAAATAATTTTGAAGAAAGATCTATGCGATATATATATATTAGGGGTTGAATGACTTCAGATTTTTTAAAGTCGACTTTTTTGTGATGAAAGTCGAGTCGAAGTCGACTAGTCGCTGATGATGTCATTAATGAACAAATAAGTCTGGAGCTGTGACAAACACCTTGTGCACAGCTATGACATATGAAAGAGCTGCCCACGTGGCTATTGCTCCTATAACAGCTCATTTGTATCAGTTCTTTTGTCTTTGGGTTGTTATATTTCTCACAGATTTCTGCTCATTCTAAATCAGATACAGATAAAGTAGCACAGTAAAGATTACATTAATATGA
>NW_015557079.1:171807-184741 GCF_001515605.1 Sinocyclocheilus anshuiensis
CAGCGTCTCTCTACTAGTAGTGAAGCTGTGGGATTTAGTTATTAAGTAGGGCTGCCACTAACGGCTATTTCGATTACTCTATCGACTAATTAATCGATTAATCTAAATGATTAATTTCCCACAAAAAAATCAACAATTTTAAAGAACATTTTATTAAACTTGCAACTCTGAGCATTACAGCTGTGAGTGCAACTACAAAGGGAAAAAATCTGTTTCAATTAACCCCAACAGTTGGGTTTTCACATTAAATAAATGCAATGTTTAGATAAATCACTTAAATCAAAGTTCAGTATTACAGTGTAAGAATGACAACATGACATGTCCACGTGTTCTGATCTACTAATAATTAAATATAATTAATAATACATTTTTGTGGTAATAAAAATAGATGTAGGTTAAGTGAACAACAGCCTTTAAATTTACTTAAAATACATATATAATAGCAATGAGGCAATAATAATTAGTTCAAATAAAGTATCAAAAGCAAGAAATCATTGTTTTTACACATTGCTGTGCAATCTAATACTTGTTTAATATTTACCAAGCATCATTTATTTCAAATGTCCACTTAATCTTTAATATTTGGCCATTTCTTTATGACAGAAATGCTACAGCCACTGTAATTTAGAGCCACTGTGAGATGCACGTACATAACCTACACGCCTATAACTACATCACATATAATTATTTAATTAAATCGTAGCATTTGTGAATTCACAGTTATGTTTAATTATGATTTTTAAACGGGCTTAATATATCATGCAGCCTTGGAAAACAGTCTAATAATGTTTTATGGATTCTCGTCCGTGAAATGCGGCACTTCCGTTATTCTGCTAAATTACTAAATGTAAATGTAAATGTAGTCGACGCAGGCAATATGAAGTCAATGATTTTTTAAAATCGAATAGTCAAATATAATCGACGAATCGCGACAGCCCTATTATTAAGGAATATACAGTGGGTACGGAAAGTATTCAGACCCCCTTAAATTTTTCACTCTTTGTTATATTGCAGCCATTTGTTTCTACACCAACTTTTTCCAGTGTATTACCTTTTTGAAATCTATAATTGTCTGCCAACATTAAAAAAATTTATATTAATTTAGTTTGAGATGACAATGCAATTTATTAACACTTAAAATGCAGTACTTGTCATTACACAGAATGTATAAAATCTTTAAAAAAAAAAAAAAGTCACGTTCACCTTAAAATCTGGCACTGGTTTCACAGAATTACCCAATCTTTCTTGCTTTATTAAGCCTCTCTGTTTCTCCTTTAATCTTCACAGAAATAATTTTCATGTTATTCTGGACCATCAACATATTGTGCTTGATCATCATATCTTACTTAAGGGCCTCCCCCCTCAATCTCTAATCAAACACATACTGAATTAATTACATGTCACATATGACGCATAATTAACGTGAAACAACCTTAATTCCCATTATACGGCCCCCTCCCGTCGGCGCTCTTAAATCTAATTTTTTAAAAAGCTTGTCTTTGATTGAAGCACGGGGCTATTTTCGTCCAGCAGAGATAATTCCTATTTTTCTCCCTTTGCATCTCCTCTCCCCTTTTCTTTCACTCTGTTCTCTCTTCCTGAGGCCCTGAATTTCGAGGATAAAGCAAGAACGAATTCAGCCATAGGTGTGAGTGACGTCTAGACACCTCGTCTCGATAGTGCCGTGAGCCCGAGGTGCATCTGCGTTAATCAACATCATGGAAGTAAACAGTACCGTAAAAGCACTAAAACTCCCCTCACATTCATTTCTATTACAGCCAGAGTGGATATTGATAATGCACTAATGCGTGTGGCACGACGCCGCTACTTCTCTCTCCTGAGTGGAGTTCTGTAGCCTTCATACAAGATGAATCATTGCGTAAGCTGTTGAATGTAAAGTCTTTTGATGGAGATTACATTCTGTCAAAGCGACACAGTAAATAGTGGTTTAAAAAGCTGGTCACGTACCTACTGATATGTAAGGAACTAGGGCTGAAACAACTTATTGGTACAATCAATATTTCCAGAGAATCCACAGAAAACCTTGTTCAGTGACGTCACTTTGCAGAACTAAAAAAGCAACTATGAAATAGTGGAAAAACAGTAGATGATGCATGATATATTAATTCCAAATCAGTTATTATAGAGCTGGGTTATTATAGTTAACTAACAATAAAACCACAAAAATATATTTGTTACTTTTTGTTTGTTTAAAAAAAAAAAGAAAAGCTAGAACATTTTCCATTTTCATTTAACTTGAAGTCCTAAAATAACTAAAACTTATAATATAAAATTATAAAAACTACATTTGAAAAAAATCCCCAAACAGCAAATAAAAATGACAAAACACAACAAAATTATAAAAATTTCAATGTTAATTAAAATGAAAACTACAAAAAAAACTGATTTGAAATATTAAATAATAACAATAATAATAAGCAAATTTTAATAATAGCAAATCAAAATGAACATACATTTTTCATACTGCACAATATTCATACTGTCATAATGTTGTGTTGCCTACATTAATTTGTAGCATTTAAAACATTGAGATTAGAATTTTATTTGTAATTTATTTAGAGAACATTTTATAAAAATTTAATACTATATATTTTTTAAATAATCAAAATATAATACCTATATTTAAAAATAGATTTATGTGTATACATTTATGTTTGTACAACTGATAACAGGAACAATTTAAGAAATGTAAGAAATAACTGACAGATTAACTGAATAGTTGCATACCTATAAACACGTTTTTCGTTAGCACAGGTCTCTGTATCAGCATAATAACATAAACGACACTCAGGGATGCAAACTGTTGTCTAGTTAATAACTTAGTAAGATAACGCCCATGTATTAGCCATAGGCAATGGCCTAAGTTTCTATGTCAGAAACACAATGACCTCATTTTCTTTCCCCTTTTTGCTCTTTTTCAAGTTTTTCCTGCCTCAAGGCCCCTCTAAGGGAAATGAGAGCAAAGACTTTCATCCCCTCCTCACTTCTCTGATCCCTCATTCTTGCTGTTTTTCTTCCAGAGAAAATGAGATGTGCTACCAGGCTCATTAATTGTTGAAACTTTCTCTTCCATTATCAGTCTTGGCTGCATCATGTCTTATTCGTCTTTTGACCAGCGCTGTCAGCCCGTCTCTCTGTTGTCTATTACCTCCTCCCTCTGTCTTTCAACCTGGACTTTATCTTCTCTTTTCTCTCTTTTGCTTCCCTCCTTTATGTCTCTTTCTTCAGGAAAGTCAATAACACGCGTTCCTCCCTCACATCTCTATACCTTCTTCCAAACCCCTCATCATTTCTATCTCTCCCTGAACAAAACCAATTGTTCTGAAGGGACAACTAAGCCATTTCCCCGCTCTCCGTGTCTGAGAGGAAGGGAGGAACATTTGAAACCGGTTCCACGAATGAAGCAAACGCTGCCATTTAAACCGGCTACTACGTGTACTACAATTCCTGCGCCATACATATGTGATTATTATCATGCCATGCATTTTTGGGTGGGACTCTGACGTACAATGAGTGAAACACTACTATATCAGTCATACATGAAGACTGGGAATAATAAAATGGATGCTATTTTTTAGGTTATTGTTTATCAGAGTTTGAGACGTCCGTTGATGCTGACTTTTATGCAGGTAGCTATGATGAAGACAAATATCAGGATGTGGTTAATGAAATTAATGATGATAATGATGATGGTGTTAATTATCGCAGTGAAAATGATGAAACATTGGATATGTCGCACTGTTAGTGTTTGAGATTGACAAACATATTTATTAGCAAGTAAAACTCGCAAATTGTCATGTTCATTCAATATCTCAAGGAGCAGAACAAATAATGCCTATATTAACAATTAGCAAAATCAATCCCCTTTTGTTGTTTCACATGTAACCATAGTGACATCAGAAATGGTGCTTTTCATAACTCTGGAAAGTTTTTTTCACAAATTATATGACACAAAAAAACATTGTTTAAGATGTTTCTTACATAATGTTGTGAATTGTGGCTAAAAAGTCACCATCTTTCATATTTACTTCGGTTTACTTTAGAGGTGTGAGTTTTTCATTCATTGTCCTTAATTTGCTAATTTTATGTACAATGTTTAACTGATATTTCAAAGAAATGAATATTTTTATTCAGCAAGGACGCACTGAATTGATCAAAAGTAAGAGTAAAAACATTTATAACAGTACAAAAGATTCTATTTGAAATAAATACTGTTCTTTTGAACTTTCAATTCAAAGAATTGTGAAGAAAAATGTATCACAGTTTTCAACATTTATAATAATAATTAATGTTTCTTGAGCAGTAAATCAGCACATTAGAATGATTTCTGAAGGATCATGTGACACTGAAGACTGGAGTAATGATGCTGAAAATTGAGCAATTTTCAAATAGATAGCAGTTGTTTGTACTGTATTTTGATTAAATAAATGCAGCCTTGGTGAGCATAAGAGACTTTTTTCATTAACTTTAAAAAATATATATTTCCCATCCAAAACTTTTAACAGTACTTTATATGTAAACTAAAGGCCTTCGGTAAAAGAAGTGAACACTTTTTTTTTTTTATCCTTGTCTTGATTAGCTCCAAAAGAACATGAACCAGTCCGAAGACTAAACTAGTATGCTACAAACAAACTTAGTAGAAAGACAAGACATAAGAGAAAACTCTCTTGAGATCAGACATTTTGCTGCACGTTCTGTCCCCCTTCACTTTAATTGTACCTCCCAAAATAACACAGTGACGTTTACATAGTTTAACATCTATAGTTTTAAAAGCCGGTTGCCCTCCGTGTCTAAATTAAGTGTAAGGTCTCAGCCCCGTTTGCTGAGAGCATCTGCAGCGGACCAAGAGGAGTCACTCCTGCTGAATTTAATGGGACTTCCTGCATCTCATAAAGAAGCAGCAGTTATGCTTCTCTTGGCTCACTAAGTAGGCTTGGCATGGCACAAAAAGAGAATACATCGCCTTTCCTTCATTAAAAAAAATCCCTATCTCTCTAATTCTCTCTCCCCATGGCCAATTTTCAACTATTTAATCTTTTACTCTAAATTCATGTGTAATATTCCTAAATTACCAGCCATTTATTTCCGTATTAAAAACCCAAGACTTTGTTGTCCCTTATAATTATCGGTCACGCTAATAACTCAAGCGCGATAATGAACTCCCAATATTTGCGCAACTAACAATTCTAATATGCCAAGGCCTTTTCAAGCCCCGAGTTTCACTATTAATGTGGGCAGCAGGAAATGAAGTATGAATAATTGAAACCCAAATCTCTTCATTCATGTCGGTAACACTAATATACGAATAAATCCCACACTGCCCGGCTCAAATAAAGACGCTATTACTGATCTGTGTGCGGTTTTGCTGAGACATCCCGGTTTGGAAGCAACGGGTTAGTTGCGAAGCAAAATAATTTGATGGTTTGTATAAAGTGATGATCCTCTTGAATTCCCATGGCGGTTTTCTCCTCAGGTGATGACTGATTTAATCAAAGCATTGTATTTCTTTGCATTTCATCTGTGGAAACAGAAGAAAACACGCTCAATGGCCATGAGGATCTGTTATCACCAGCTTACACAGAATCTAAGTGCACATTCCCAGCGGTACCACTAGCCGCACTAAAGCAACCCTTAGGCTAGTGTTCCTGACCTCTGCCTTTGAACACATGCGAGCGTGGTTATGCAAATCGCTATGGTTATTCAAGCTCCTCCACAAGCAAAGCGTGTCTCGGCAACGTTCAGTGCCATGTCCTCACGCAAGATGCATGACACATTTGCATAAAGCAGCCAAACATTACGGACGTGCACATAAACAAATTTAAGAAGCGCATTCATAGTTCTATTCTACAAAGCACAGCTTCCTAGACGTATAAATAAATGCAGGGTGTCATTTCAGATACACTAACAGCACGGAAACCTACAGTCACTCCTAGACACACTAACAGAAAGACATTTGTAACCAGAAGGAACAAACTCACACACAATAAAAATGAAAACAGACATGATTCACCTTATCAGAAAAACACTCAACCCATACACACACACACACAGTTGTGCTCCCTTACTGTGACATAGATGTATGAGGCTCAGTCAGACTGAAATAGACTGTAATAACAGGGGGAACTAAAAACACTTCATCTTCCAAAGACACGCGCAAACACACCCTTCGACTCTAAACACTTCATCATCCTAAGACACACACCACATGCTCTAAGCACTTCATATTAAAAAGACCTGCGGAAATACGCAAACTCGCACAACAGCGCAAAAAAACACTTTATCTTCCGAAGCAACGGCCAGCATCGCTTAACATCCGAATGCTCGGATAATGAATGTCACAAACACGCGTGTGCGGTCTGAGCTTTAAACACCATTATCAGCGTATGTGAAACCAGCAGTTTTCAACAAGGAGAAAAAAAGCACAATTTTACATTCCTTTTTTTGATTCACTACTGTTTCTTTTATGTTCTCTATTTTTATCTTTTATCCTTTTTTCATCCAATGAATTCGTAATCAAAACAGATCAATCCTCGCTCTCTAAAATTAGGCTTAACCCGTATTCACAAAGAGCTCTTTACACATCTCCAGCATACTCGAGCTGCTCAATGTTCTCACTTGGATTTTTTTTTCAAGCCAGCATGAATTGCCATTCGCAGCCTGTTTTATTTTCGTAATCTGATGTATGAATGAGTAGCTAAAACTCACTGAACTTGACTGAACTTAAAAAGTGCTAGACCAAATGGAAGTACAGTATGCTAAAAATCTGTTATTTGTTTACATTATCCAATAGCCAGTGTGACTTAAGTGATTAAAGACTACACTTTAAAAAATGTTAGCTAAAAAAACAAATTTAACACAACAACAGTTTGCATCAGTTGTTTTGACAGCTTCTAATGAAATTATGTTCAACCATCAAACTACATTGAGTTAATAGACCCTAATAATTTGTAACACAAACGCATATACTCAAAATTAAGTTGCTCCAACTATGGATTTGTGGGCCTGGAAGCAATTTATATAATATTTTTTCAGTTCAAATCCACAGCTATCATAGCACAACTTATTTAGCATGTATATTTAATGAACAAGTAAGATGTTACTTGTCACTAGCATTAGCGCTGTCATTGCTAATAGAGTCAATACATGTGGTCTAAAAACTTCAACATAACAGAAACTCTTTTAAATGTCAAACAGCGCAGCATTAAACACTAACAGGTTTTCCCTTCACTAAGAAACACATAAAATAACATGTAATTTCAACATTTACTCTACTTATCCAGTCCTGCAAAGCATTCTGAGAACTAGAAATCCACTACTTTCCAATTTCTAAAGTTAACAAGACAATTTTATTATGTTACTACAACTGAATTTTTAAAGAAATTCAATTAACGCAGAAATCTGAGGTTAAATTACACACAATATTAAGTTAATGTCATGATCAACATTATTATGTCAACTGAACTCAACAAAATAACGTCTGCAACTTTAGGTTCAATACAAGTTACTCAACACAGCATTTGTGGAATAATGTTGATATCAAATTAACTTACATGTGTCCCTATACGTTCTTTAAATAAAAACAAAAATCTGGGTTACAGCAGTGTGAATGGGGCCAATCTTTGAATGTTCAAATACTCACTGTTTAAAAAGTGAATATGCATTTATATGATTTTAGTGCAAAACAAATTGCATACTCACCTTTTCAGCATTAAATTATATTTAGTTTGTTGCCTTGACAACATAATACCTAAAACGACTGCAAACGTGCTTTATATAAAAATGAAATTTGCCCTGTTTACTTCCTTTTTAGCGCGTCACACTTAAATCAAGCCTAAATAATTTTTTGAGAATCAACATTATGCCACAAATGCTGTCAATTCAACTTGTATTAAACCCTGAACATTACTTTTAAGAATGTAAATTGGGTAATTTTTATTTTTTTTAATTGACTTAAAATATTTGTAGTGAAAGGTGATGGAAAAAGGAGGCAGGGCAATGATAGCTGATCGTCTCATTAAAACGCATGCTTTATGTCAATACGTCGAGCTCATCAATTGTGGCTCACAGTGCAGCTGAACACATAGACCGCAAATGGCGGAAACAGCAGGAAAAGGATGGATAGAATAAGTGAAAGAGAACACGTACAAAAAAAGCAAGTGAAAGTGGAGAGGAAAGGGGGACAGTATGGAGGCAGAGTTGATATTTTTCATACCCTTCAACCCCGTATGGTAATTAAATTCTCAGCTCTTTTCAGTTCATAGAGCTCATTAGTAACACAGAGGATAAAGGCAATTAGTCACTTATTGACACATGTAAGCCGTGTGAAAGAGCCAAAATACACACACACGCACATGCACCATGAATTCTCTGCTGAAAGCTCAACGCTTGATCTTTATCAAAAGCACCAGGGTATGGTGTGTGCATGCTGCATTAGTATGTATCGAGGGTCTTTAAACTGCCTAAATAATCTCAAGGTAGTGAGAGAAGAGATAAAGAGGAGAGAAAATTGGAAATGCTGTAAAAGCAAAAGGAAAAATACAGAGAACCTTAAGAAGATGCATGTAACTAGTAAAGTAAAAAGAAAATACAGTGTGTGCCAATTATCAACAACCATATTGTGGTCAGTAAAACAATGCATTTAAATTAGTATTACAACTTCACAAAAACAGTAATGACTTGCTCAAAAGTTGGAAAATTACCATTTATTTATATGCCTGAAGGTGGTTGCACACCAAACATCACGTTCAGTTCAAGACAGTAGTCCAAAACATTTCAAACAGGCAAAAGTTCACTTCAAGAACGAACAAAGTGGCATCGCTGAGTTTGAAGTCTGGTGTTTGAAAAAAAAGTTAAAACTGGAAAAGAAAAAGAGCGATCTATATTATTTACTCTATATGAAGCATATACACTTAAAAAATTTGGAATTTATGTTAAAAATAATATGGTAGCACATTTTTGGTTTTACAGATTTTTACAGAAACCTGTATTTAACGGATATACTGTAATGTTAATATACCAACATATTGAAGTGCTAATATCTGTTTTGTACCTTTATAATACACTGACAACCACCAAAAATGCAATAAACATTAATTAAACAACATTGATTTTAACTAGGGCTGTCAACGTTAACGCGTTAACGTATGCGATTCATTTTACAATCCTTAACGCGTTAAAATAATTTTACGCAGTTAACGCAAAATTACTGTTGCTTCTCTGCTTGTGATAAGATCATTTTAAGCTGCTAAACTCCGGGAAAGTTTTCAGTCCAATGATCCAGTAAGTGAATGTATTCAAACAATCCGTCCAAAACAGAGCTAATATAAAGGAAACCAGGCTGATTACATCAGAGATTGCAGAGAGAACAGAGACTCGCGTTGCATTTTCAGTGAATTATTCATTCCAGTGTGTTTCGCTTTTAAACACGAGCTCTGTCATATTCTGTGATTGTCTCTGAAGAGCGCGTCGCGCTGTGTGAAGTACAGACTGAACGGATTGTCAACACATCCCACCGCTGTATGGCCAGATAAGTCGCAAACTACGTTTTCTCGACTGGATAACCAGTTTCACAAGTAAAGTTAGATAGATGAAGACAGCAATCACGGTTAAGGCGATTGCGGTGGCGTACAGGAGTCGTACAGTACAGTAAGCACGTGTGAGTCCATTATAATAATGCGTGTATGAGTGCTCTTGACGCACTGATCGCACATTGTATTTATGCACAGGCACAGACATTTCCGTACATTCACGTTGTTTCCACACACATTCGCGATAATGTTTTGATTTGTCATGTTTATGTTGCTGTGTTTAGTTATACGGAATGGATCCGTGTACTGTAGTAGATATATGCAGTCAGCAGGCGATTGATTTAGGTTTTTTTTGGCATTTCCATGTGGTCCTGTTCGGTTACGCAACTTGACTTCTCTAAAATGTAAAAAAGCTATTTGCTGTTGCACTGTACACATACTATACAATTCAGATATATATATACTTTTTGCATTTTGTTTTTCTTTTTATATGTGCTTATATGGGCTCCTTATATCATTTGGTTCTTTGGTGTCCTTTTGGAGTTTCTAAGTGTCCTTTTTTGGAAAGACATCTAAATTTAGCTTGCAGAAAATACAGATTTTTGAGAATCACCCTTCAATCTTTTGGTTTACTTTGCTGAATATAGCAAATGATGACAAAATAACCATTTGAAACAAGATAAATGGTCTATGCTTAATTTCATGAAGTGTGCAATTAATCCCGATTAATCACAGAAAAAGGGTGTGATTAATCTGATTAAAAATTTTAATCTATTGTCAACCCTAATTTTAATTTATGTTACAACAGTGTTTGGGAACCTAGGCTTGCAGGCCATACAGTATATAGCTCTTTCAGTAATTGCCTCTGACTCAATGGCTGGAGAGAAAAAATTAAACAAAAATAAAAAAGTAATAAACTAAAATCTTACTGGGCTCAAAAGTTTGAATGGCAGTGTACGTCATTTTTGTAAAAACAAAAACAGCATGCATTATCATTCTTTTATTGTAAATGAATAGCCGTCAACATATTTTTATTATCAAGTCAATGTATTTAATATAACTGAAACAACCTTACTATATTTGATTACACCATTTAAAGTCAGTTTTTAAGAATACACCAAATACTTTCTTCAGGATTGTTTACATCATGAGCTTTTTAATACACTTCCATGTATGCTGTTTCTACGAAGACATCCACGTGAAACCACATGATTGTATTTACTGAGGTGTTGTTACGTGCACACGTACATGAACGGCAGCTCCAGAGAACAGGTTGTTCTGTTGTGATCTTTGGTGTTTGCTAGTGAAGGTGATGCTTTCATTAAGCTTCATTAGAGTAATGAATACAAGCATTATAGAGCGCTGTGCCTGAATATGGAAAAATGCCTCCAATTTATGATAAGTGTGTGTGAGTGTGTGAGACAGAATGTTTCTTTCTATAATGAGTGTGTTACATGAAGGAGTTTGTGTGTGTGTGTGTGTGTGTGTGTGTGCCCAGTGAGAGTCAAGTACCGTGTAAAATGAACATCATTCAGTTCATAACCCTGCCACTGTTATTATGGACTGTTCTACATTCGCCATCTCTCCTATTGTTTCCTTTCATCTCAAGTATCCTAATCTCTTCTTCCTCTTCCCATTAATTCATCAGTCAGCCCATGCCTCCTTCTTCACCATATACTTCTTCACATTTCTCTTCCACTCCCTCTCTTTCATGACAAGTCACTTTCTCTGTCTGCCATTCTCCGTCTCTCTATCTCTGGCAGCCCTGTGCTTAGTATTTCACACAAATTTTCCTCCACCTCCCAAGTTCTCCTCTTCGATTCATCTCACTTCCGTCATTCCCTTCCTTGTCACTTACTCGTTATTCCTTACAGGTTAGTTTCCTCTTCAAATCTCTCTCTCTCTCGCTGTAGTACATATTAACTACAACATCAAACCCGTTTTAGCTCATTTGTACTGGCTACCCAGTAAGTACACAATTACAGACTGATTTTAAAGATCTTCTGTTGGTTTAAAATAATTAAATTTTTTGGCACCCTCATGCAAATCAGACCGTCTGTCAAAAAATCCTCCAAATCATCGTTGATTTTTCAGGAATACGGTTATGCAAACCAGAGATCACTGGAAGAATTGTGTTAATTTTTGCTACATCCATTTTTGGTAGATCACAGATCTGGAAATAAGACTGTGAGCATTTACTTTTTTAATATAAAAAAATAAAAAGACATTAAAAACAAATTTTCATTATTTATTCTTCCTGATTTTCACTACGTTTTTCATTAAAGTGACACCTTTATTGTTTTCTTCGTTCTTTTTTTCATAGATTAATAGAACACACAAAAAACTGGTGTAGAATTTACTTGATAAAAGCTTGGACAATTTTTCACTCGGAAATTGCTAGTAAAGTTCACAAATAATTACAAAGAAACAGTAACTCATTGAATTAGATGTGAAATTAAAAGCAGAAAATAGTATTATAAAATACTAAAAAATACTAAAACAGTATTTTATGGTAAAACATACCAATACTCTTTGTTTTATATACACTTCTTAATTTTATTTAAGAATAAATAAATAAATAGTTAGTTAGTAGTAGTAATACATTTACATTTACTCAATTAGGAGATGCTTTTTCCAAAGTGACTTCAAAATTAGTAAGATTAGACTAAAATTACTAAAAATGGGGGGAAATTATTATACAAAAGTAGCAGTATTGGTAATGCAGGTTGGTAACACTTTACTTTAAGCCTTTATGTATAATGCATTATAAAGGGTTATTAAAGGGTATAATACATTATAATTATTCTATATATTATTTATTATAATTATCTATATATTATTTATTATATGTAATACATTATTTCTTGTCGTAAATAATTATAACTGAATTTAAAATGCATATTGTAACAACAAACTGATAAGTGTTATAATGTATTAATAACTGTGGTAACAATCATTCATGAGACTGTACAATGCATTACAAGGTGCATTACAAGGCTTAGTTAATGCATTAAAATATTATTTTTTTTATAATTTAGTCTCCCTAATTCTGAATTGTTAATTTAACACATTTATTGTTTTCTTTTACCACAATTACTTTCTTGCCTTTTAAATTTTGATAAAATATATACGGTATCAATTTATCAAAGTATTTATTATTATTATAGTATTATATTATTAATATTATAGCAGTAATATGGTGTTAATTCAGATCTAAACAAAACTGTCTGAGCTGTACAGTGTTACTTAACACCTGCAGCATTTAGCACAGCATAACCAATCTCTCTTCCTCTCTCACTAACCCTCTTCTTACAGCTATTATACTCTGCTACTCTCCTTATCTCGCCACTTCAGTTTCTTTCTTTTCTTTTTTTTTTTTTTTTTTT
>NW_015557079.1:184818-188479 GCF_001515605.1 Sinocyclocheilus anshuiensis
AGATAATTATTTCTTTAACTCTCCCTTCAAGGAAGTCCATCTCCCTTCCTCACTCTCCCTCTCAGTTTATCTCTCTGCGCTATATATTTTATTTGAATTTGAATATCTTTCTGCTCTGACACTTCCTGACTAGGGACAGCTGCACTGTCAGTAACAGTAACAGGAGGGAGGGAGAGAGAGAGAGAGAGAGAGAGAGAGAGAAGGAAGGCTGTGTATATGGAGAGATTTCTAATTCAAAGAGACATGCAGTGTTTCCGTGGCAACGTGGTTTCCATCATTACGTTCTAGCTAAAGATGCCATTAGAGTGAAAAAATACCCCCCACACACTCACAGACACAAACACAATCTGAAACAAATATATGCACATTCAAAAGCTAACAGACAAATACACATACAAACCCTCTAAACAAAAATAAAGAGAGATAAACGAAGCAATTCAAAACTGCACATTTCTGAAGAAAATGATGGTGTTTGCCAATGAAAATCTCACTGACATGATGCCAGGCTGTTATGGGCGGTTGCCAGGGCATTGCTATGTGATTTCTAGTGTTCAGGGAGGTAGCTTACTGGCCCAAGTCAAACAAGCCCTATGATATTCTGGACGCTCTTTCAATGTAAGGTCCTATGAAATCTGTTTTATTTTTTCCCAAATTCAGGTTTTTTTCCATTTTAATTTTTCTAGACTCTGTTTTAATGGTTAAATTAAATTGTATTCATCAAAAAGCATGTCCAATTAATTGAAATCATTAAACTTTCAATATAAATTAATTAAAAATCATTTATTAAAAGGTTAAGAAAAGTTACATTTTTGATGCCCTGTGAAATGTTTTTTTTTCTCAAATTCATTTTTATTTTTACCAAATTCTGTTTTCTACCAATTTTCTGGATTCCATTTTAATGTTTTCATTAAATATTAATAATCAAAAGCATCTCTAATTAATTGATTTTATATAAAAAATATCTTATTTTATTTTTTTTATTTTTTTTTCAGAAATTGTGTATTTATGTGTTGTGTATTTACATTTTTCTCCTAAATAAATTCTAGTAAATAATTTTTCTGGTAAATATTCCTTTAAAAATAATGTTTTAATTATCATTTTATTAGTAGTAGTAGCACATTACAATAAGTAATATTTCTGTCACAGTTTCTTCAAGTTAAACCGAACTTTTATTCTGACTGGTTGCTGTGAAGACTTTATGTTTGTATATGGTATGATGATAGTTTTTCTCAAAAGAAACGGTAAATGCTCATGAAGTGACTCTCATGTACTCATTTATTAAGGCAGCAGAGGCTGAAAACACCACGAGCATCACGCAATCCTGCATGTTCTGTGTCTCTATGAATGGCGCAAATGTGCAGTTTAGTTTACTACATAGTGTACATACTGAATGTATGTAGTAAACGAAACCACGTGTCTGCGCCATTCATAGACACACAGAACATGCAGGATTCATATTTAAAAGGTATTTTTGTAGCTTAATATTCACAGACACTAGTCCATATTGCGTTTCAATTTAAGTGTACTGACCGACTTTTGATGTATCTTTCCAAAATTTGGCAAATTCCGTGACATTCCACGTTATACAGTAAATTCCGTTTTTATGACTGGATTCCGTGATTCCATATGCGTTTTCCGCGTTGCGGAGATCATAGGACCCTATCAATGTAAGATTGCATTTAAACGTAACCAGAATTAAAATGATAATTCACTCAAAAATGAAAATTCTGTCATGTCTGTCTGAACCTGTATCCATTTCTTTCTTCTGTTGAACACCAAAAAAATATATATATATATTTTATTTGGGTTTGATGTCATTTTGGACCTTTGTTTTGGAACTTTTATTATATGGACAAAAACAGTGGAAACATTCTTCAAAATATCTTCTTTTGTGTTCCACAGAAGAAATGCATACACATTAGGACAGACATGAAGATGAGTGAATGATAAAAAATTCAGCCTGCACAACAATAGATTCCCATAATGCGTGTTGCTGACAGCAGTATAGATACTCCATATTTATAGGGTTTGTTCTTGAATGCTGCGCTGGCATGTATGACCTCAGCATTAGGTTGACCACAGCAATGCCTCTGCATGCATTCATATCCTGCTTTTATGCATATATGAATATAATTCAGGAACAGAGCTCATATGAAAACAACAGCTGAGATACGGTTATGTCATTTATCATGCCACTGTTCCTCAGCCAACACAACGACAAGTTCCCACGCCTAACATCCTTATCCAGGCGAGCCTGTGTGGTGGGTCTTTACAACTGTGCTGTCAATCACAGTTCAACAACGCTGTGTGCTTACAGTGCAGTTTGTAGATTAATAAACAAAATGGGGGTACATTACTGCAGTTCCTGGCTTGAAAATGGGAATGGATAGGGAAATCTAACTGTAAATTGTATGAGCCAAACCCTTCGATGGATGGATGGATGGATGGATGGATGGATGGATGGATGGATAGATGGATAGATGGATAGATGGATAGATTAGATAGATAGATTCTAAAAAATCCTGGGTTATTTTCTAACCCAAATGCTGGGTTGAGCCTTTTGGGTAATTTTTGGGTTATTTTTTCAGTGTCTGGGTAGTTTTTGTGTTACCCAGCTCCTGGGTCAAATGTCACCCAGCGGTTGAGTTATTTATCGCGGGGATTTTGCCTTCTGTTCTGGAGAGAACAGTTCTAAGCGCCATTGAATTGATGCATTTCTTCGGTAAAATACAGGTCTGTGTACATTTTATTTTATATATAAAATCGTTACTGTGTTGTATATTGTTCAATTTCATGCAGAGCAACATACAGGCGCGCGGTGTGAATCACCTAACGTCGGTCTTATCGCGTGATGGAAAAGCCTGATGCTCTGCATAAAATAAACGATTTTATTCATAAAGATACAGAATACAAATACTTTGGATGTTAAAATATTTCCTTAGAGCTGTTTACGGTTTGTTTTTGGACAGGTTATGAAGGCAGTGGCAGTATATTTCGGCTATGAGTGAAACGCAGGGCGGCGGTCTCAGCCGTGAGCAGTTCCCCACCGAACACAACTCCAGCTCGGGTATGAGAACCAGCGCCGTTACGGTGGAAACAGAATAACAGACTGGTCGTTTACACGTGAATTACTTCTGTTTAATGTTTAATATTTACTTTTAATGTTTGTTAAAGCAATATGTATAGCCTATTAAAAACCATATAAACAATGCTGTAAATGTTAAATAAAGGAAAATAAAGGAAATTATCATGCAAACCAGTGGTTGTGTGGAGTATTTTACAAAAGTTGAATGGATTTAAGTTCATCTGTAAACATTATTTCATGTATAAAGTAAAAAATAAGCTATATTATAATAAAAATGAATCAATCCATTAGCTGGGTTAAATCAACCCATTATGATGGGTTAAATAAACAACCCAATTTGCTGGGTAAAATGAACCCCATATGTGTTCTGTCCTATATTGACCCAGCCCTTGGGTTAATAACAACCCAAATTGGGTTGTTTTTAACCCAGTGTTTTTTAGAGTGTAGATCTTGATCTTAATAGTATCGATAGGTACTTAAACATACATTTTTTATTTTTGTTTGTACAGGTGCATCTCAATAAATTAGAATGTCGTGGAAAAGTTAATTTATTTCAGTAATTCAACTCAAATTGTG
>NW_015557079.1:189128-196185 GCF_001515605.1 Sinocyclocheilus anshuiensis
TAGATAGATAGATAGATAGATAGATAGATAGACAGATAGATAGACAGACAGACAGACAGACAGACAGACAGACTTTTGGAAGGTAGTGTATATAAATAACTATGTCTTCACTGTAATGTATAACAACCTGAATTGGAACTGAAATGAACTGTTTTTTTCTCATTTTATAAAAGCAAACTGCTTCTTGCTGTGCCTAATAACATCCATTAACTGTGGTATAAAACACTGTAATGCACAGCATCTCATGGTTTTTTGCTTTATTATATACAGTACCTGCTCTTTTGTATTTGTGTGTGCAATGAACAAGAGTGTGTTTTGGGGCTTAGTTTATTGCTATTCAGTGTGTTGTTTTGTCCGGTCTGATTGCATGTTCTCTGTGGTCAGTGTGGATTGTGTGTGTGTGTGTGTGTGTGTGTGTGTGAGAGAGAGAGAGAGAGAACTGTCTGTCCAATTAAGCAGCTGCCTCTCTCACCCTGAACAAAAGAGCAAGGAGCTAAACAGTGACACACACACACTTTGACAGAAGTACTTTGATCTTACAGTGCCCTAACAAACACAAACAAACAGAGTCAGAAACTGACAGGACCTTTCGAAACCAAAGTCACCCAATACCACATTTGTGCATTTAGATTTGTGTAAAGTATCTGGTGTGATTGTCACAATGACAAAAATCACACTCACAACCTGATGTGATCTTTATATCACAGAAAGGTAGAACACACACACACGTGTGCGCACAGACCTTGTGATCTTTGGCATGCCTTGTGTCTTCATATTTTCCCCTTTGATCTCTCAGACACTCTCACACTTGGACTCCTGTGATCTCTGAGGAGAGCCTTACACACACACACACACACATCCACAAAGGACGGCACTCTAGCACTTCCAAGTGACATCAGGAAACACCAAATGATAAAAAGAGAAAGAGTTAGACACCAAGAAAGAGAGAGAGGTTCTGCATAATCTATGCATCCATGGTACTTTAGTATAATAAGGGTGAATAAAGAATTCCACAAGCCTGTCAACTACAAAGGACCAGAGGAGAGAAGAAGAGAGAAAAAAGAGTAGAAGAGAAAGGAGAGGAGAGGAGAGGAGAGGAGAGGAGAGGAGAGAAGAGAAGAGGAGAGGAGAGGAGAGGAGAGGAGAGGAGAGGAGAGGAGAGGAGAGGAGAGGAGAGGAGAGGAGAGGAGAGGAGAGGAGAGCAGATGAAATGAGAAGATGAAACAGAAGAAAAAAGATGGGACAAAAGAGACTAGATTAGAGGAGAGGAGAGAAGAGAAGAGAAGAGAAGAGAAGAGAAGAGAAGAGAAGAGAAGAGAAATTATATGATACGTTATATGATACAATATGATACAATACAATGGGCCCTATCATACACCTGGTGCAATGCAGCGCCAGGCGCAACGCAAGTGTTTTTTGCTAGTTTCAGCCCGACGCAGTTGTCATTTTCACATCCTGCGCAACGTTGTTTAAATAGCAAATGCATTTGCGCCCATTTTTGCGCTCATGGGCATGCTGGTCTGAAAACGAGGTGTGTTCAGGCGCATTGTTGGCGCGTTGCTATTTTGAGGCAAATGAAATACACTGCGCCATTGACCAACAAAAACCTGGTCTAAAGTCTGGCGCAATATTTTTTCTTTGTTATTTAAAGAGCGCGTTAGTAATATGCACCTATAGATGGGTGTACAACGCGCGTACACTTTGCTTATTACACACACAGGGACGCACAGCAGCACACAAACATTTTTAAAAATGAAAAATGAAACTCCGCCATGTAAATAGCGAACCTGCCATGGCGTGAGCGCAACTGGCTTTTAAAGGGGATGGGAGATGACACTCTGATTGGTTTATGGCACGTTATGCCCAAAACACACCCATTATTCATTAATAGAATAGGGACAACCCTTTTAGACCATGCGCTGGGCGTGCCGACCATTTTTCCTGTTGTTAAACTAGCAAAAGTGGATTCGGACACGCACTAAGTGCACTTGCGCCGTGCGCTTTAGACCATGCGCTTAGATAGTTAAAATAGGGCCCAATATGATGCAAGAAGAGAAGCAAAATAAAGAGTCAAGATGAGACAAGAAAAGTGGAGAAACACGAGTTGAGTTGAAAAGAGACAAGAAGAAGGTGAGACAATACAAAAAAAACTGGACAAGAGAGAAGGCAAGCTGAGAGGAGAAATAACAATGCGAGCCAAGAAGATACATAAGGAGAAAAGTCAAGATGAGACAAAACAAGTGAAGAAAACACAAGATGAGACATGAAGATGCAAGACATGAGACAAAACAAAATGAAACAAGACACAAACAGAAGAGTCAAGACAAGACAATACCTAGAAAATGGAGAAGAGACACAGTAAGAGACGAAGAGAAATACAGTATATCAAAAAGAAGCAAGACAAGACAAGACTAGTGGAGAAAGCATAAGATGAGACAAGTACAGAAAAGAAGAGAGGAGAAGAGACAAAATAAAAAAATGAGGCAAAGAGAGGATTCGAAACAAGAAGAAAAATGGAGAAGATACAAGGAGAATGGAGAAGTTAAAGAGAAGAAAACCAAAAAAATTAGTAGCAGAGTCAAGATGAGATAATACAAGAAAAGTGGAGAAGCGACCAGGTAAGACAAGGCTAGATGAGAATAAATAAAAGAAGCAAAGATAAGAGTCAAGACGTAATGAAACATGACAAGAGGAGAAGACGAGGTGAGACAAGAAGAGAAGACACAAGGAAAGGCAAGACAAAGAGAGAAAAGTCGAGACAAAACAAGATAAGAAAAGTGGACAAGACAAATAAGACAGAGAAGAGAACAGAAGAGAGAATGTGAGACAAGGAGAGAAAAGAAGAGCAGAGTCAAGATCTAGAAGAGAGAGACGAAACAAGAAGAGTTGAGACAAGCAAAGATGAGAATAGTAGAGACAAGGTGAGTCAAAGAGAGAAAAGACAAGATGGAGACGCAAACCAAATAGATTAGACAAAAGATGAGATGAGGACGAGAAAAGAGCAGAAAAGACCAGCTTAAATGAAATTAGAAGCGAAGACACAATTCAAAGAACAGTTTAATGTGAATATGGCTGAACAATTTTGAATCAGACCCATTTTTCTTATCCTTATTATACCTTCATCTGTCTTTAAAAAAGGTTTTTGTTCCTCAAGTCAAGGGACTAAACATTCATAAATGCTGTGATGAGAGCCAGCAGAAAGAGGAAAAAAAGCTAAATTAAGAAAATCATTCAGGAGACAGAGAGAGAGACTGCATGAGCTCTGTTGAGGCGCTGCTCAGCACCTGAGTGCAGCACAGGGTTTTCGTGAGATTTCCAGGCTTTATCGCCATAAAACTGATCGGCAGAACACTATAGCCTAGCAAACCCCAGTGTGTGTGCTTGTTTGTCTGTGTATCCGTGCGCTCTCACTTACAGCACGCACAAGTCTAACACCACCAGCCCGTCTGAGGATTAGACCCAAGCTCACTAGCAACAGTCCATACGTGCACATCCACACTCGCCTCCAATACAGCTGAGCTGACTCCATGGGATGAATAACCCGCTCATCCATTTTGGCCTTCACCTCTCAGCGCTCACAAGCGCCTTAATGCTCCCCACCGCAACAGCTGGGAAACAATGACGATGGTTTAATACCAGGGGCTTATGGACAGGATCTAATCAACAGCCTAATCACAGAGAACAATAGTGCTGTCTCTATCTCCCCAATGCAGAATATGTATTCGGGCCGAAAGACAATGCATTTCACTGGCTAGACAGACACAGAAAACTCACTTTATTAGCCTATGTTGGAGACACGACAAAACTATTTGTGTGTGCAATTTAAATTGTCGCTATGAAGAGGCACAGTAGCGGAACAATTCCAACTTCTAAATTCCAATGTTTTGGGTTCAAGTTAAGCTGTAATCACACATTTGTGGCATATAGGGGTTATGCGCAACAGACTTCCGTATTCTGTTAACCGGGTCTCGTCGCTTCCGGTTCAAGCGTTTTGCATATGCGTTTTTTGTTTTTTTTCTTTTCACATTTAGATATAAAAATTTAATAAAACATAAACAATAAAAACAGCTAGCTAGTTTAACTGATTATCTTAAAAGTCCATAGATATTGCTATTATTTAATACGGCTGTTAACACGTTCTCCGACAAGCGGAAGCAATGAGACCTGTTTTCCGGGTTGGGTCAGGTGATGTTCGACATATACCCTATTTAGATAATACCAGAAATGTATCATTTGGACTCGTACCTCAAAACAAGAAATCAATGAGGTTACAGTAAGTTAGTTACAATGGAAGTACATGGGGCAAACTTAGTTTGTAAGTTACAAAAAAGCTTTACAAACTTTACAAAACGCTGAGTGTCTGTGAGCTCAGTTTTTGCAGTGTGTTCTGCTCCGCTGACACAATTCAGAGCCCGTCGGCGGCTTTTTGGTCAATTGAGCATGTTGAATGCTCTGATTTGTCTGTTCAGTTTAGTGAACCTGCGCAAGAGAAGAAAAGCGCACGTGATGAAAGCGAGTGAATGATGAAGTCAAGAGGGCACACAATTCAGTGTGCTCCGCTGACACAATTCAGAGCCCGTCGGCGGCTTTTTGGTCAATTGAGCATGTTGAATGCTCTGATTTGTCTGTTCAGTTTAGTGAACCTGCGCAAGAGAAGAAAAGCGCACGTGATGAAAGCGAGCGAATGATGAAGTCAAGAGGGCACACACTGTTCGAATCTTACAGCTTCATTTTACCTGAGTATCCCAATACGCAAATATTTTTAAAACAACATGGCCATTTGGAATGAAGAAAGTCAAGACTAATGCCGAGTTCACACTGCACGATTTTCAAACTCGTCGGATCGCCGTCAACATGATTAATCAAAATTGTAGGCAAGGGCTGCTTTGTTTACGGTTTGTATATCCACAGTCTTAGTTTCCGTTTTTCTTTTTTAATGACAAATATAGACTACTGCCACCTACTGGCACAGACTCTGACACAAGCGCAAAAACATACGTGCTAGTTGGCCATTGTCTATATTTAAGCGCAGCTTTTTGGCCCAGATGTAGTAAATGCAAGATGACAGAGTCAGCTTTTGTTGCTAGTTTTTTTATGTTCGTTTGCTGTGTCACAGACTTAAGGTCTTGTGGTAAACACTTTTGAGTATTTCATTTTAGCCTGTGTATTTAATCTTTTGTATCCAAATATTCAATCTTACAACTTTGGCCTTGATTTTGGCGCTCCAACACTTTGATGTTTATGTCGGAGGAGGTGCAGAGGTGATGGTATACTCTGATCATAATCCCCTGACATTTTTGCACTCGTTGCAAAGTCCCAATCAGCGATTGATGCGGTGGGTTTTATTTTTACAACCATATAATTTGAACATTCGGCAAATCAGAGGAGTTGATAATGTTATAGCCGATGCGTTGTCCCGTACTTTTTTACTGTCCGGTATCGACTGATTCCGATGCTTTAAACTTTTCTTGACATCTGACTTCTCTCTCTTTCTCACCTTAAATGGCTTTCAGGATCCAGATTGCTTGAGATAAAGAGGAGGGGGTAGGTGAGGTGGAAGGGTTATGCCGAGTTCACACTGCACGATATTAGCCCGATTTTTCACTTGCCGATAGGTTTTGCGAAATCGCCGACAAATGCCCGACATCGGAGGCAAATCAGTGCTCGTTCACGCAAGTGACAATCACGCAGTGTGAATTCGATCTGAGGGAATCGCCGACACGTCGCCGACGCCCGCAAAATATTTGGCATGCTAAATATCTGGAGCTGTCGGCGATTCACAATCACGCAGTGTGCACTGATTTCTGACTGAAAACTACATCGGCGATGACCTACAGCCAATGAGAGACCAAGATACAGGGCAGAGGGAAGTTCGGGGAGGAGTTATAGACCAGAATATCAGTATCGATCCGACGAGTTTGAAAATCGTGCAGTGTGAACTCGGCATTAGTGGAGTGAATTTTTTTTATGTATGTTATTTTGATGTAATTTGATGTATGTAATTTTTTGTTTTTGTTTATGTATGGATTTTGGGGTGTTTTTGAAGGGGGGGTGTGTGACGTTCCAGCTTCGGCTGTGCGCGCTCGCATGTGTGTGTGTTTTAGGTGCTGCTTGGAGGGGGTGTGGCTCGTACACCTGACACTTGTTTGGACTCCGAGTTAAATGTGCCTGGTATGGCGCGTGGTGGGGAGATCGCCTCCGGCATGGAGCTCGATGGTTTGCGTGGTGCTGAGTGTCCCGCCCCGGCTCTGACTCGTTCCTTCGTTTATGTTACAGTTATGTTAGTTTTTGTTGTGTTAAAATAAATGTTTTGTTAAGCATTGCTGCGTCTGGACTCCTCTTTGTTGCAGCCTAAGAGCCGGCTGTAACAGTTGTTATGATGTGATGCCATAAAGCAGGTAAATATGATCAGTTTTGCACAATAATCACAAGGTTACCACAGAAACATGACAATCTGTAAAACACTGGAACAAATTCCACTCACAGCAATTTAAATCTATAATGCATGACTATAGTTTATCGCCCTAGAAATATATCTTTCTAACTAATGATCATATATATATATATATATATATTTTCTTTTTTACTTGAACACTCCTTTAAGGATGGCTGTGGCCACACTGAGGCTTAAAAATAGTGTTTAACTTTTATTATGTACCACACTGTACAATTCCCTCCACTTCACCCATGTAAAGCCTCCCATCTGAGCCGAGATCTTTGAAGAGTGTGTGTTTAATGTGCTCTTAGCCTGACCGCAACCTCTGATGCTTGCTTTGCCCTTTCAATAACTCACAACCTGTGTTCCAATTCACAGGGTCCCTATGCAGTGCTTACTGCTCCCTGTACTGACCAGTTCACTTCACTCAACAAAAATGCCTCATTTGGCACCCTGCAACACCAGCAAACAATGAGATGCACAGATTAGAGGTCTTAAATATAAATGGCCATACTTTAAAATGTGCCTACATACATTTAATGCCTTTATGTATATTAAATATATGTGAAATTTTTAAATAAATAAATACATAGGCCTATACATAAATACATCCATGTGTGT
>NW_015557079.1:196412-210530 GCF_001515605.1 Sinocyclocheilus anshuiensis
TATATATATATATTTAAATCATATTAAAAAGAATTAACTATTAAAAGTTCATTTATAATATGTAATCATAATGCATCCATAACCCCGGCCCTTTTTAACAAATTAACAGCATAGAAACCAAGTGAATGAAAACACCAGACCCTCAACTCTTTTTCACTGAGTGTCACTGACCAAAATTCACATAGTACTGCGGTTGTACAAAATTAATGGTGACTGAATTTCATATAAAGTGATATATCGATGTACACTTGTTCCCTATACCGACTAAATATATATGCAGAGCAACTGAAACGTTCCTATTCTGAATCTCCTCTTCTGCCTTTTCCCGACTGCCTCGTTGTCTTTCTCTCCCGCATTCCTTCCACATATATATAGAAATGTATGTAGCAGCGGTTGCCATGCCAACCAATGCAGCCCACAGAGTGTGTTTGAAGTTGGGGTGGGGTAGAGAAAGACAGAAAGAGAGAGATAGAGCGTGTAAAAGTAATTATTAAGAAAAAGACAGTGTTGAAAACACTCCTCAATCCCCTCTACTTAACCACCACCTCCTGTGGCATGTCACACATCTCTCTCGTTCGTTCACATACATGCGTTCACTCCCCCATCTGTGCTTGGGCTCTTTTATATTCTCTCTTTCTCCATCGAATTGTCCTATAACACTTCTTTTTCACCCTCTTCATCTTTCTTTGATCATCCTCTAATGCTGCATCTCTCCAAAAGTCACGTTTCTTCTGTTTCAATCTGTTCTTTGTCTTTTTGAATGCCTCCATTTAGATGTAAGCGTGTTGTAACTGCATGTTGAGTGCCTTCCTCTTCCTCTGTTTCACACCCACGTGTTTCATTTTAAAACAGTCCCCTTTTTCTTTCCTCTCACTCTCTCCCACTCTAGTCTTTTTCTACCTCCCTCTCCAGCTGTCATATTCATCCACCCTCTCCATCCATTCTTGCTTTTTTCCAGTAGCATTCACTCGTTCGGCAGCCGTTTGTTCAGTGTTTTCTTGCATTCAGACTTAGAGATGATCTAAAGAACTGCTTTGAATGCTGCATTTGATGGTTCTGGAAATTTGTTGGTCTGGGAACACACTGAAAATCTGGGATTCAAATACTGTTTTAAACCTAGAAATACCTAGAAATGAATGAGCCGGTGTTCTTTGGTTTGCTCTAAATTCATTCAGGAGTACGTTTATCAGATTTTGCTCAGAATTGTGATGTAAATGCAGCTCAAGTGCTGCTGCCATTATAGCAAAAAGGAGACAAATACTAAGGCATTCACAAATTACTTAAATTGCCATGACAATAATATAATTTCTGACAAAAATGTCATTCTTTTATTCCGCTAGGATGCATGACATTTATCAAAAGTGACAGTAAAGAAAAAAATCTATTTCAAATAAAAGCTGTTCTTTTAACTTTCTATTCATCAAAGAATCCTAAAAAATATATATATACACATATATCACAGTTTCCACAAATATATTAAACAGCACAAAATAAGAAGAAAATGTTTCTTGAGCAGTAAATTGGCATATTAGAATGATTTCTGAAGGATCATGTGACACTGGAGACTGGAGTAATGATTAAAATATATTAAAATAGAACATTTTAAATTGTAATAATATTTCACAATATGACTGTTTTATTGTATTTTTGATCAAATAAATGTAGTCTTATTGAAAGACTTCTTTTAACCAATCTTACCAACCCCAAACATTTGAACGGCAAATGTTTTATTTATGAGTTTATTTGTAATTATTTATAATATTAAAGAGGAAAGCCATTACTTTAGTTTTTTTTTATTTTGTACTATTTTCTTCTAGGTTTAAACGATGAGTCAGAGTCACTGGATGTGATGTAGACGTGCACTATAGTGCTTTTCTACATTAGCGATGTGTCATAACTACTGTATTCATGGCACTGTGTGACACCACATCTTTTCAAACTGTGAGAAACAGCACACTGAAACATGGGTCACAAGTGTTCGCTCGCAAGGTGCAAATGTGAGAGTGTTGCGCGGCTTCCCCTGCGATGCTGACAGAGCAACAGGCTTTCAATCAATAACCGACACTTCTGAAGTGTTTGTGTGTAACAAGGGTTTTTTACGGCAGAGCATCTAGATTCAGGGGGACTGGAGGATCATTTGAAACAAGACACTGATCGTATCAGTCTGACACTGATAGTTTAGACTTTAAAAACACTATCCATTAGTGAGTCCACCACTGAAAATACTCATTAAATTCAGGGTTTTGTTTTTTTGTTTTTTTTTAAATAAGCACAAGTAAAATGTTGAAATTGAAAATTAATATTAATTCATTTTAAAATGTAGAGTTTGTTTCTTCATCAGAACAGATTTGGAGAAATGTAGCATTACATCACTTGCTCAGCAATGGATCCTCTGCAGTGAATGGGTGCCGTCAGAATGAGAGTTCAAACAGCTGATAAAAACATCACAATAATTAACAAGTAATCCACACGACTCCAGTCCATCAATTAAAGTCTTGTGAAGTGAAAAGCTGTGTGTTTATACGAAACAAATCCATCATAAAGATGGTTTTAACTTCAAACAGTTGGTTTCAGCCAAAATATGAGTCCTCTGTACATAACATTGCTTTCTCCAGTGAAAAAGTCATCTCGTCTGAATCAGGAGAGAAATATGCAGAGGTTAAGCACCATTTACTAGTGCAAACAGACAAAATAAATATGTTGGTGGATTTTGATGTGAGAGGAAAATACACTGATAAAAATGATTTTGTGGCGAAGTAAATACTACATAAAAACAAATGTAATTTCTACATTAAATAATTTAGTTCAGGCAAGAATTAAAACAATTAAAGTAAATTCTATATTAGTACTCAATTTAAGCTTGTAGAAATTAAAGTTTAAACTTATAAGTATATTTTACTTGGAATTGTTTGTTATGTTTACAAGGATTCTTTAAGTAAATATCAAAGTTATGATCCCGTATTTCCCATCATGCACTGGGGCATGAATAATTAAAAAGGTAAAATTTTTCACTGTTTTCGAGTTGTATTTACATTGTTTTATGGTTGCTTTTGTTGTTAGGTTTAGTTACTTACTGTTTTGTGACATCTGGAGTTCATTTTCTACTCAAAATGACCCATTCATACTCAAACACTATTCACTGATTGTTACCGTCATTGTGTATGGTGTACCAAGTATTGAGGTCTCTGTGTTCATTTAAGTAATAATTACATTGAATGGGCATATTATCTTAGAAGGATAACAAGCTGTCTACTAGCTTATTTACAGATTTCATTTCACTTAATTCAATACTTAAATTTTACTTCAAATATTTGTGTGCGAAAACTTGCTAAAGAAAGAAAAATTAAGTAAATCTAACTTATTGTTTTTTTTTCAGTGCAGTAAATTACTGTTATTTAACAGCACAGTTTTTTACAGTGATACGTTTTACTTAAGTAAAATTTACAAACAAAGAGTCCCAATTTATTGGGAATTCCTAAATAAACTTAACTTAAAAATGTCTATTTAAAGCTACTAATAATTATGTTTAGGCTTTTATTTGTCAAATTTTTGTAAATTAACTAGCCTTTTCTGAGTGAAAATTGTTTCCAAGCTTTTTTCAAGTAAATTCTACTCCAAATTTTTTTCAGTGTAAGAGATGGATTTTTTCACTGGAGGTGTTATTATGGATTTCAAATTTTGTGGAAATTTTGATGTTTTATCAGCTGTTTGGTCTCTCATTCTGACGGCACCCATTCACTGCAGAGGATCCATTGGTGAGTAAATGATGAAATGCTAAATTTCTCCAAATCTGTGAACTCATCTACATCTTGGATGGCCTGAGTAAATTTTAATTTTGGGGTGAACTATTCTTTTAATGACAGCAGCACTCATGATAAGTTCACATAGGTAATGTCATAAATTTGCTTATTTGATTAGTGGCCGAGAAATATTATACAATCTAAAATCCTGTATTTCTGATTAATTGATTTTCTTTTAAAATTAAATGTTTAATAATCTTTTTAAATTACTGAATACATTTTTAATAAAAAACAAAAAAGTTTACTTTTTCATATATATTTTCCATTCATTTCCAAGTTTAAATATAATGTATTAGGTTAGACTGTATCCCAGATTATCAGGGCGAACTCATGAAACCCGTTGTGTTGTAAATCAATGTTGCAGAATAACAGACTCAAATTATCACAAATGCAAAAATGCATTCATGCGGATTCACAACAACAACACACAACACTGACAGATTAAATAAAACATCTGAAAAAAAAGTGGACAGATGTGGCATATAAAAGCATTACAGGCACAAATGACTAAAAATGCAAATGCAGAAGAGAAAGCATATGCTCGCTCTCTCTCGATGTGTGTGTGTATCCCAAAGTACACGTGAGTGAATGTGTTGCATGAACCGGTCAGGCAGGTGCATCTGATGAGTGGTTTGACAACACAGTCCCTGTCTAAACTGTCCCAGCTAAATATGACATGCACGTCTAATGCTTCCGTGTGCCAGTGAGAGAGGCGTGTGTTCCCATTAAGCATGAAATTAGCAGTGTGGCTGCGCTTGTTAAGTATCCCAGCGCTCCTATGACTCCCCATTAACACTGGGTAAAGCACACGGAACGGATAAGCCAGCGCATCGCTCGCCTAGAGTTAGTAGGGTGGATGGACTCCAACTGATTATGGTGTCAAGGGGTAAAGTCACAGAATTAGAAACAAGTCCTAATATTTCTCATAATGGCTTATGCACGTACACTAGATGTTTTCTCTTTTGTCATTTCTGCATTCATATAATGTAAATCTAAAGATCTCCATCCACTCCACTGCTCTTGGGAAGAAAAAAAGAGTCATAAAACAAAGATAACAGTGCGTTTATGTATGTGTGGTTGGATGGAAAGGCATCGAGCATGGTAAAATGTTTCCGCTAATTCAATTATCCCCTTATCGAGCTCCTCAGTGGCTTACGAGAGGATGTGGCGTGTTTTAACAACCCTACACCAACACTAAAAAGAGCTCCTCTCCTTGTAACAGCCTGCAGATATGGCAAAAAATAGATCTAGAACAAAGAGATTGCTGACAGACGAGTTGTACATTCCCAATGCGTTTAAACAGGATCTATGTACATCTAAAATTAATGGGAGACATAAAAGTCACACAATTAAAAAGTTAGTAATTGTATTTTCCAAGTTCAAGTCAACTCGAGTCCACTTTAGAAGACATGGCCTACTTCAGGTCACACTACGGCATCATGGGAAAAATCATGGGTCATTAGGCAATTAATTCTGGTTGATTTATTAATTAAATAATAGAAAATCATAAACATAATACAAGAACACGGCCCTTAAGTCTAGCTTGATTGTGACTATAGCAGTGTTATTTTAGAATTATTTATATATAATTTACAACAATAAATTATATATACTTTTTTAAATTTGTTTTAATTTAATTTTACTTTACATTTTAGTAATTTTGTTGTGCTTTTTATTTGTTTTTAGTTTTTTAGAATTAGCATTAATTTTTATTTCAATTATTTTATTTTTATTTCAATTTTAATTATTTTAGTATTTCAACTTCAACTTATTTCATTTGGTTGCCAAGGCAATATTTCGAATTTTTGGTCAAGTGTTTTAAACTTAAACTTTTTCATCTCATCTATTTTTTTTTTTAATTTCAGCTTTATTTCAATAAAACAATGTTTAATAGTTTTCGTTTTAGTTTTAGTTAATAAAAACACTGGACTACAGACTTGTGATAAGCTTATGTTCAATAATATGAAAGCCACTTTTGTCTGTTCGGTGATTTCATCCTCCAAAATAATGTCGTTTTTATGAATTCATATGAATTTCTTCATTTTGATATAAATACAGTACATGATAAATTGTGAATATTCTGAACAATTAATGTAATTTTTTATGACTGGCAGTCCTTGTCTCAAACAGTCCGATATATCTGATATTCTGAGTTGGTCATTAAAATTTTAACTCAAGAGCCCTGAATTAGTCCAAATCCCTGGTGAAAAAGTATCACTTCCTCTGTTCACTTTTCAATTTTCAGTTAATATCAAGCGCAAAAACCCTGTAACAAGATCTTGACACATCTGTAGCCATAAACATCAAAGAAGCACCAATCAGGAAAACTGATCTGAGCTGCATGTTCTTGTAAATATCCTACAGTGTGAGTTGGATGAATAGTGTCCCTCTTGATAAATATAATGGAACCTGTTCCATTAAAACAAAGGCTGTTCAAGACGGGGGTCATTGATTTACCACCAGCTTTCAGCAGTAATGGCTGCCCCTTTAAACACTCAGAGTGATGTACCGAGTTCCCAAAAACTGTTAAAATAGGTTTCCTTGGGACAGCGTGATTATGCATGCAGCTGTAAAAAGCTTGAGAACGTTGTGTTAAATTTTAGGTAATATTTGTTTGCACGGTGTATTTAAAACTGCAAGTGTCTGCAGTTATTGTCCTCTTCTGTTTTTCTCCAAGATGACAAAATAAATATACTTGACTCCCTGTTTTTCACTGTGTGGCATTTAAAAAAAGTCCCTCTGACATTTCCTTCTCTTTCTGCACTTTTCTCCCTCAGTCTCATCTTTTTTATTACCTTCTTTCTTATTGGCCAGAAAAAAACAGTGTCTTTTGAAAAACAAATCTGCATCACCATTATTTTCTCTCCCTTTCTTCCGCCTCTCTCAAACACAGTCATCTTAATGAAGCACATTGCAGGTAGTTAACGACCGCACAGACAGTACACAGCACTATGTATTCCATCACATCTGTTTCCAGCAGTTCAGACCTCCACTGACTTAACAGCAGGCTCAAGTCTGTTACACCTGCTACACAACTCTGACCTTGGCGGAAAAGAAAGAGAAAGAGACGAACATGTGGATGTATGTGTATGAATATTCATGTGAGAATGGAAGACGTTGAGGGGAAAAAGAGTAGACAGTGTGGCTCTGTTTCAAACCCTAGTGAGTCTACTGTCTACACAGGCAGTTACTTTTAAAGCATCCTATTAAAAATGCTCTGAAATGCTCTACATGCACAACTTATGGCAGGACACGATAAGTAACCATCTTTGTGGGCGGTACAGTGTCTTGTATGATTGGTTCTCTAGTGACCATCATGGTTAAAGTCAATACAGGTCATATCTATGTGAATGGAGAAAGACTTCAATCTTCAGAACTGGAGATTTCAATGGCATACATTTCATTAACATTACATATCAGCAATAAAATCCAAAAATAACATTAACATCAATTTTACTGCATTTTCTCAAATCACTCGAAATAATGGTATTTTTCAGGGTGGTTTAATTCATGCACACACATGTTCTATAGAGACTTCATATA
Organism: Sinocyclocheilus anshuiensis; assembly: GCF_001515605.1. Taxonomy (NCBI): domain Eukaryota; kingdom Metazoa; phylum Chordata; class Actinopteri; order Cypriniformes; family Cyprinidae; genus Sinocyclocheilus; species Sinocyclocheilus anshuiensis. Next base: position 203,756 of record NW_015557079.1, read on the forward strand.
CTGTATATACTACTGTACCATTCAAAAGTTTGGGGTCTGTAAGATCTTTTTATGTTTTTGAAAGGTCTCTTATGCTCACCAAGGCTAGTTATTTGATCAAAAATACAGTAAAACAATATTGTGATTACAAAAGTTAGTTTTAATATTTATTCATATTAAATTAAATATATATATATATATATTTTTAAACTGCTTTATATTGTAATATATTTTAAAAAAGGAATTCATATTTGTGATGGCAAAGCTGTATTTTCAGCAGCCATTACTCCAGTCTTTGTTTCATTACTCCAGTCTTCTTTTTGTTTTATTATTTTCAGGACTCTTTGATTAATAGTTATAAAGACTTAATAAACTTATTTGAACTGGAATTTGTAATTTACAAAGCCTTTACTATCACTTTTGATCAGTTCAGTGCATTCTTTCTGAATAAAAGTAAGACATTCTTTTAAAAAATAAATAAATAAAAATCTTACTGACCCAAAACAAATATTATGTTAGAATAAATATTAACACTTTACAATGGACAAGGACTCATTTGTTAACATTAGTTAAAGGGATAGTTCACCCAAAAATGAAAATTCTGTCATTAATTACTCACCCTTATGTTGTTCCAAACCCATAAGACCTTCAGTCATCTTCGGAACACAAATTAAGATATTTTTGAATAAATTAGAGAGCTTTCTGACCCTGCATAGACAGCAAAGCAACTGACACATTCAAGGCCCAGAAGGGCAGTAAGGAATCATTAAAGTAGTCCAGTGGTTCAACCGTAATTTTATGAAGCTACAAGAATACTTTTTGTACATTAAGAAAACAAAAATAATTACTTTATTCAACAATTTCTTCTCTTTCGTGTCAGTCTTCAATGTGCGTTCATGACAGAAAACTCTCGGATTTCATCAAAAATATCTTAATTTGTGTTCTGAAGATGAATGAATGTCTTACAGGTTTGGAACGACATGAGGGTGAGTAATTAATGACAGAATTTTCATTTCAAATTACATATCTTAAACCATTTTGCGCCTGTACTGTTACTAGATTACCTGCACCTGATTGTCATTGACCCTATGCTAATTTGCACTGCTCTTGATAGATTGCGTTGGTCATTATGGTAATGCACTGGCTGTGTCTATGTTCTTGTCAGTAGATCACTTGCAGAACTTTCCACTTCCATCTGCTCTTTCATGGAATATCGGTCTCAAATTAAATTGCCTTGTTTAGTAAATCTGTCAGAAAACTCTCGGATTTCATTAAAATTATCTTAATTTGTTTTCCGAAGATGAACGAAGGTCTTACAGGTTTGGAATGACATGAGGGTGAGCAATTTATGACAGAATTTTCATTTTTGGGTGAAATATCCCTTTAACAAATACAGTTTATTATAAATATTAGTAAAAGTTGAAATTTACATTAAGATTAATAAAAGCTGTATAACTGTTGTTCATAATTAATTTTAAATAGTTAACTAATGCAGTCTTATTGTAAAGTGTAAAGTAAATTTACAAGCAATTACGCTCTCTTACAAGAAACGTTGGGCATGTGTAGAATCTGGCCAAAGTTTCTTATAGGAGAGCATAATTTGTCCTCATCTTAACCTTTGTACCTCAAAAGTCTTAAAATGTCTATGTAGCAGTTGCGTTTGTCATACCTTGGCTGCCATGATCATGGAAGAGCCTCCACGGATGCCCAGGATGGGGATGTGCGTCTGAGCTGAGATGAAGTCCAATATCTGGGCGATGGCCTCCTGATCGGTATCGTCCCCAAACACCACACCCTGGAGCCAGTTCCGCGACATCAGAGCACAGATGCGGTTTATGATACTCTTGGGGTCGGTTTCGTTCATCGTGACCAGTTCGACTTTCGGAGGGAGAGGCACGTGGAGGAAGTCCTCTTTCTCCAGACCTTCAGAGAGGGACACCTCGCTGGAGTTTCCCACAAGGATAACTGCGATGCTAAGGCCTTGAGCAAACTTTGGTGGCAATGGAGGACCCACTGGATTGACTCCTGGTGGCGGATAATGAGGAGGGCTGATTATCGACTGGCCGCGCTCGCCGCCGCTCATGCCCCCAATGGGCGTCCCGATCCCGCCTCCACGGCGAGACTCGCAGGTGGGGAAGAAGAAGAGAGAGAGGAGAAGGAGCGAGAGGGAGAGGGGCGGTTTGGAGGAAGAAGCCAGGGAGACAAAAGACAGGACGCGATGGTCGGAGAAAGGGGAAGAGGAGAGGTGGAGGCTGACAAGCATGGCGGAGGAGTGAAGATACAGTCCCTGCAGACAGAGAAAGAGAGGAGAGAGAGAGGGACAGCACTTCAGTTTGGGAGCTGAATTCACAAAATCCACACGATTTGAACTTGACTGGTGAAAGTTGAGTAGCAGTTCTCAAGAAAAACCAACAAGAGACCTGTGGTTTTAAAAAGAGCATGTGTCCTCATATCAAGGGTTTGTCCTCTTCATTATTGACATATGTTAGACAGAAATCACAGAAACATAGGCAGTCTTGGGAAATTAGGTCGTTTGCAGCAGTCACACAAACACACACACAGGTTTTTCTAACTAAGGACATATAAATCACTTCTAATATTTATATATAAAGCTAATTAAAATTAGTAGGACAAACCCCAAATCAAATTTTTTGATTGATAAAAATATAGTTGAATTATTTGTACCCTCAAAGGGGTCATGAACTGAGAAACCAAAATTCCCTTGATCTTTTGACATATGAGAAGTCACTGTACTAATAAAACATGCTGCAAGTTTCAGAACTCAAAACTTTGTCATTAGTCTAAAAACAGCTTCTATTGAAGCCAATCTGCCAAAACGACAGCTTGTGGAATGTGCCACTCTGTAATGTAATAGTGTGGATAAGCACCGCCTACACAGAAAAAGATCAACGCCTGCTTCTACAGCGCAGCCTGTTTAGCCCCGCCTACCCATTTGCTCATGAAGTGTGAATAACAAGAGGGGCGAATGCAGGTCTACGCAGAAACCAAACAATAAAGATGGCTCTGAAGACAACAAGACGCTGTGCAGTGCCAAGTTGTGGAAAATGCATTGCATTGTCTTTGTGTTGCCTTCTTTCTGATTCCAACGTTAGGAAAGAGTTGATTAACTTTATTTTGAATAAAGTTCCAGACAACGTCAGTAAGAACTTGGTCCTTTGTTCACTTCATTTCACCACAGATTTGTTTACAAATAAGGCACAATTCGATACAGGATTTTCAGAAAAATTTAAACTAAAAGACGACGCTGTGCCGGCTATATTGGATCCAACAGTAATGTTGCACCACACAAGTGTGAGTAACTGTTTTTATTACGTGGTCACTATTGCTTTGTCTGTTATTACAGATCGTTTGATATGAGTATTTATGTGTTTTTAACCTAAATCACTGCAGCGTCTATCTGTGAAGGTTGTAGGCTGTCAAACATACACAACTATAAGCCAATCATAGCAGTGGGTGTTTACTTCCGACTCTACAATCCTCCATGCCTATTCAAACAGTGCGTTCAGATGAGGGGGTCAAAACAGGACAGAAAATAGCCTATTACTTATAAATAGTGTTTTTTTTTTCCATGTAAAAATCTTGATAACATATAAGTGGACCTCAGAGAACAGTACAAAATAAAAAACAAAGGCAGTTCATGACCCCTTTAAATACCATCCCTAGAGATCCCAAAAGGATGTTTGTCTGATAACAATTTGGTCCTCAAACTATTGCACACTTTTTTAATGCAGGAGACTGCATTCTGGGTTTTCTTTATCCACTAAAAAACACATGTGTTGTGTTTTAGAATCTGGCCAAAGTTTCTCATAGGAAAGCATAATTCATCCTCATCTTAACAATCTTTGTACCAAAAATGTCCTAAAATGCTTAGTTAGCAGTTGCGTCTGTCATACCTTGGCGGCCATAATCATGGATGACATGCCAAATGGAGATTTTGTCATACAGGTATTTAGCTAAATTCTGATAACATTTGGTCCTCAAACTGTTTTTTTTTCAATGCTGGGGAATGCATCACAATGCATTCTGGGTTTTCTTTCTCCTGGGGACTTGTCATTGACATCAGTTGTTTATACTGAGCTAATGCTATTTTCTGACCCTTATGGGGACATTTGGTTCCTACGGTGTAGACAAAGTCTGGCCCACAAATATATGCACTTTAAAAATGAGCTCAAAGAGTTCAAAAGACCATGACTGTGAAGCGCAATCAGAGAGAGTAGCTATATATATACAGAGAAAGAGTGAGAGTAATGTGCGTACACTGAATACCAAATGCAATTAGACGAGTAACATACAAGTTGATTTATCGGCAAACAGCATATTCACTCACACACAACACACAGTGACTGACATTTGCCAATTATCTTTCTGTGAAGACTTTGAGAAACACTTGTTATTTAGAGCCATTTTCATCGGCAGAGGTGTGGAACAAGTTAGTCATTAGCTAATATGTTTGTATCTGTTTGTTAATGATGGCATTTCTGAAACTGCTTGATCATTGTCGTTTCATTTCATCTAGACATATAGTACACTACCATTCACAAGTTTGGGGTCAGTAAATATAATACTTTAATACAGCAAGAATGCATTAAATTGATCAAAAGTGACAGACATTTATAATGCTACAAAAGATTTCCATTTCAAATAAATGACATCCTTTCTAACTTTTTATTCAACAAAAAAAGCTGAAAAATGTATCGCTTCCACAAAAATAGTAAATGGATAAAATAAGAAACATTTCTCAAGCATCAATCAGCATATTAGAATGATTTCTGAAGGATCAGTGGAGTAATGATGCTGAAAATTCAGCTTTGCATCACAGCAATAAATTACATATTAAAATAGATTGTAATATAAATTAAATTTAAATAATGTTTTCAAAAAATACAGTTTGCTAAGTTTAGTGACTTTTTCCATTCTGTGAGGAAAAGCATATTATACCAATAGCAGCCTGTTTTTGAGGCTAAAAGACAGAATGACATGCCAGCTTACAGACACAAAACACATTTCAAGGGGTCTTTAAAGAACAGGCGCAAAAAAAAATAGGGAAAGAAACACATGGTGGGTGAAGAGGAGGACAAAAAGATGAAAGGACAACATAAATGAGGCATTGCTCAGAAAGAAAGCAAACACGCTTGAAAAAGGAAGACTGCTTTTATAAGGCTAATTATTGGAGGTTTGTCAGTGCTAATTGCAGGTACACATGCTAATTGTGAATTAGCTCTCTTCTGCTGCAGACGAGAGAAGAGACGGAGGAGGACAAAGTGTGGGAGGAAGAAAGAGAGAGAGAAATCTTTGAGGGGGAATGGAAAAGTATAGAGATGGAACTGCAAAACGGAATTGAAAAAACAAAAAGGAGGAAATTAGGGGACTAAATAAATGAAGCAGAGACAGAAGGAGAGCAGTGACGAAAAAAGAGAAAGCGTTCTAATCATCAGCTCATTAAAAGTAGGTAAGCACAGAGAATCACGCAGATCGGAAGGATAAGCACTAGATAGGGAGATAGAAGACTAGGAGGACAGCAGCTGGGTGAACAAGAGAGGGAGGAGAGACTAAGATGCTCTATTTGGCTCTGCCTCTCATTTTAACAGCACTTGGTTTCCATAGCAACTATTCAAATGAACCTTCCTCCACACACACACAAAAACAGAGACTGCTATATACAGACACAGTTATATAGATTGTATAGTCTTAAAGTCCATAGTAACACCTATTCACAGTCAACTGAAAAAGGAATTGAAAACCAATTTTATACAAATTGAGGACATACATGATCTCTTGCGATGAATAAATACATAAAATGAAACACACACACACCTCCCACACATTTTCTCCTAAGGAGCTAAAGGCTCAATGTCAGCTCCACAAATGTTTATTTCAAACTGTATGTTAGAGAATCGTCTGAAACGCACGAACTGAATTACAGCTGATCCACATGTAAAACACACGCCAACAATATGTACTTCTGAAATTAAACAGCAAAGTTCCCTATTCGTGTTTCGGTGGTTTTACATGAGGGTAAATTCATGTTCAGATTCTTTTGATGTTTATACAGTTTCTGGGTTAAAGGCACAAGCATCATCATTTGCCTTACAATACGAACAAGAAACAAATACTTCAATGTTTTTTTACAGGTTTATATTACCATACTATTTTTAAAACGATGGCACAACCAATGTAAAAAAAATTTAAATGTAAAAAAAAACAAAAAACTACAAAACCAGAATTTATACAATTTATTTTAGATTTTGTTTGTTACTACTATTGTTTGACTTATTATCATTATTAATAAACGTTTAAATAATTATTAATAATAAAACAATTTAATAATATATTATAATACTTAAGCTGAGTAGCCCCAGCAGCTCACTTGTTGATCATTTTGCGTTTCATGTCATTTCATTGCAACTCTTTGCAATTTCTTTATAAAAGTGCAAATATCCAAGTGAGTGAGTTATTTGCTCTGCAGATAATTAGTCTGTCCATTTTTACTAGTTTGACCCATTCAGGCCAAACTGCAGACTGGTGAGAACATGGAGAAGCTTTATTGCATTTTGTCTTAAATGTAAAACCAAGAAGATCAAGGGAGGTAAAAGAGTCACTATCTCTATCTGAACCACTGCCGACTAGTGTAGCTGTGGATGGTAATCTACACATTAGTAATTTACACATTATTTCAGTTCTTATATATTGGGTCAAAATATATAAGAACTGAATATTTCTGCAAGCATCTGAGAAAACGAGCGCGTCTGATTTCGCTCCCTTGCTGACATGGCAC
>NW_015557079.1:210792-225470 GCF_001515605.1 Sinocyclocheilus anshuiensis
CAACATACACTTGTGTGTGAATGAGAACTTAGTTTAGTACTCACATGCCTGTGACAGCCGCTTTCTGTTCGTGTGCTTCGGATGTGTGCGCTCGATAAACATGATAATCAGAACCAAAACAGATGTTTTTAGCAGGTACGAGCTGTAATGGCGCAGCTCTATTCTGGAAAAGTGGGCGGGGAGCAGCAGCTCATTTGCATTTAAAGAAACAGGTCCGAAAAACAGCGTGTTTCTGCTTCCACTCAAAATAGGCATTTTCAAAATTATATAATAAATTATCTGTGGAGTATTTTGAGCTGAAACTTCACAGACACATTCTGGGGACACCTGAGACTTATATTACATATTGTAAAAAGGGGCATGTTTTCTCCTTTAAATAAAAACATCTCAACCAAGCTCCCTCTTATCTTTATATAGGGGGGAAAATTCTAAAAATTTCTAACTAATAATTTATACTATTATTAGTTAAAAAAATAAATAAAAAATAAAACATCTCATCATTGGGGGGTTCTAAACATTTATTGGATGGAAATTAAATTAAATTTAGTCTGTCCAATGAGGTTGGTTATCTATCTATCTATGTATCTATCTATCTGTGTAGTGGAAAAGATTAGTATAGATTTAAAATTGCAATTAATTCTTTTTTTTGGGGGGGGGGGGGGGGGTTTGTTCTTCTAAATATGCCTGACAAGATTTTTTGGTATATGAACTACCGTTAAACTGATTTACATTTTAGTGGATGTCTTCTTTAAATCATGGTAAATGTATGATGTTTTTTCTGAGAAAAATTAAATCAAACAAGACACATTTTAATGTACGGGAAAAAAAAGAAAGCTGTAATAAACTATTGCTTGATGCTTGAAAACCCTTTTCGTCTTTAACCCTATTACATAAATAGTTCACATATCTGCTGTAACATTTGTTTAGTTTTTGTATTGCCAACTATTTATTTCTTCATGCTAAATGCTTGCATACCCAAGCTGCATTGTCACTGTACATGGGTGTTTGTTGAGAAGAATTCCAGAGTCGCTCAACATTTGCTGGATGGCTACTAAAGCTTAAGTTTAACTGACACAGATGACAAAAAATGTTACATATGCACGCACATTCCCCGTGGTGCTGTATAATATCCATGCATCTGCCTGCTCCGATAGATCGCTCTCTCTTGATTTTCTGTGAGACAGTTGTGCTCGGCCTAAGGCCTGATAGGCAACTGGCTTAAGATGAGAGAATGGTCCCCAAGGGTCCCAGATTGGCTACAATGGTCAGAAAGCTTCCAATAGGCCTGGGCCGGTCTGTTGGTGTCAGCTAAAATGCCATTTAGAAAGACTTATTGATCTCAAAAGCAGTCACTGATCAAAAGTCGACCCAAACCAACATGATTACTGCAACACTGCAACACAGGGAAGGGTATAGACTACACAACATGTGTGACAGGTGATTCAAAGGTATCCTGACACTGTGCACATTTTAGAGGGTGAGAGAGGATGTGAAGCGAATAAAAACAAGTGTGTATATTTGTGCACTGTAATACATCTCTGTTTCTTTCATTGCTTCGGGAAACACAGATAAGGCGTTTTTCTACGTCGTCCTCCATCTCAGTTCTTCCTGGCGAAGTAATAAATTATGTATTCAACAAAATGTTTGTACAAAAGCCCATCACAGACTCCCTCCCATCTCAAACGAGCTGTTTCAGAGCGGGAGGGAAAGCTTTGATAACAACCAGAAACTGAATTAACATTCATTGATGCAGTTATACAGAATGAATTCCGAGACAGTTGATTCAGTTCCGAAATGCACAAAAAACATTATTTAATTCAGCATAAAGAGATGACAGGGGTTTGTAACAGAAAAAAACATGCGCACACATGCACGCATGCACTCACACACAGGCCATGCTTAAAGTAAGAGATTAGGCTTGTCTAGTAATCCAGTGCAACACTATGGAGGTATGTGGCCTGTCTTTTTATGTCAAATAATTTCTGGGGTACATGTAACACACACACACCAACCTACACGCACTATCACAGGGAAACTTCTTGATATTTACCGCTAACTAAGCTCATTTTCATACTTAGACATTTAGCCAGCACTTCTGTCTTGGCTTCCTCGCAAGCATACGTGGTGCTCAAACACACACCTCGCACACACTCCGGTCTCTAAGGTATATCTGTCATAGCAGTGTGAGCGCGGTTCCATTAAGCAGTGTTTATGAACTACTGCCTCTGAGCTGTAACCTTTACTGAAGACCTCTCTCCTCATAATGACGCTTAAACAACAGCCAGCAGCGGTTTGCTTTGATTGCAACTGAGGCACAGATGCTAAAATCAAGATTCCTGGTATTAAAGCAGATTTTTGGGGCAATCGTTTTGTTTACCGTGAATATCTTTGAATAGATTTGGTCTGTTTAGACACATTACAGGGGTAAAATCAGGATAGTCAGACATGACTGTCTTAGGTGACAGTCTCTATGTACAAACATTTTTCAAGAAGCAAAAATTATTTTGAAGTAGAAAATAATCAACATGATTTTCGATCAGATTAGTGAATATTATATGACAGAACTGGTGTATCTAAATCAGTAGACTTCCCTGTTTATTTGATGTGCACCACCATTAATATGTTTCAGTTCAGTGATTTAAAAATTTAATAAATAAATAATACTTTTATTCAGCGAGGATGTAATAAATTGATCAAAACTGACAGTAAAAAAATTAATTTAAAAGCAAATAAATGCTGTTTTTTTTTTTACTTATATTCATAAAAAAAAACTTGAAAAAAATGCACCATGGTTTGTACAAAATTAATTAATTAATTAATTTTAAAAATCTGCATAATTTTTTACAACATTTATAATAAGAAGAAATCATGAGCACCAAATCAGCATATTAGAATGACATCTAAAGGAAATCACAGGGATAAATTGCTTTTTACTTTAAACTGTAAAAATATTATTTCACAATATTACTGTATTTTTGAGCAAATAATTCAGCTTTGATGAGCATAAGTCAAAACATTTTTTAAATCTACCTGTTAAAAAGTAATTTTTTCAGCGTCACTTTTTTGAATTGAAACACTCAAAATAAAAATGTAAAATAAAAAATTGAAACAAGTAAATCTGATTAACAAAAAAATGATTGTACAAAATCTAAACATGTTTTGTAATTATGTTAAAACCAACCCCACCCTATGTACTTGACATGAATTTACACAGCTGTAGATTTCAAAGCAGCTTTACATTATAACATAAATGCATGTAAATATCAAAGTTTGAGATACGTTTAAATCAGGAAAAGTAAAAACACACTGCCACTAGCATACGCACACAGAGTCACATTACACACAAAAACAACCAAAGGAACAGACATATGTTCACACAAGCATATGACACACACATACATGCATGAACACAACGCACAGCCCTAAACATATGCAAATCCATATGGGCCCACAAACCGAACTTACATACCCACAACTTCACACACCTATACAAACACACAGAATGTGTGAGACTCTACGTGGAAAGTTTTTTGGCTTGCAGATGCAGAGGAAAAGCAGCGCTACCTACTGTATATATGACAAATACTGTAGATGTTATGAATGGCTGCGATCATAACATCTGTATCACAGCGTACACACTCTGACAGACACAAACACACTGCTGAGCAGGTTTTCGGGTGAGAGATCACTTCCTCCCCTGAGGGCTTGGTGATGGCCTGCTTCTGTTTTGACCAATCACATGCAAGCATTGGCTAACCCCCCCCCACCCATTGGTCATGGGTAATTAATTACCAAGCTGTTTCTAGTTTAGGCCAAATGAATATCAGTACATGGTTACCACGAAACAATGAGCCCCATCCCAAATCACTCAATCGTCCAATCGTCAGCGCTTTGTAATACACCATGTAGCGTTCGCTAATGGACATCGAAGGGAGGTGGAAGTAGACTGAGATACGAACATGACCTGTGATGTGATGGACATCCTTTACTAGGGTACAGATTGTATTTTAAATGCTCATAAAATCACGTGGACTCCCACTACTGCGATTCCACAGCTACGAACAGGTCACTTAGTCAAAAACAGCACTTCGAAAGGTCAAAAATACTCTACAGATGGTCATTCAATTTCGTTGTCATTAATAGTTTGGTCTGCCTGTTGAGCCGAAAACGATTCCAGTACCTTTGAAGTCCTACAATTAACTAGAATCCTACAAAATCACAATAGCTATGTTTTTATGACCATTAAAGTCTTTATAAGAGACATTACACGTTTTGGTCATAAGAGATCATTCGACAATAAAAATATTTGACAATTAATTTTTTTTTATTGTTGACATTGCCGATAATGTTGACTCATTAAGGGGCAATATTTGATTGACTTCAAGGGTTATTTTTCTTTTGTAAAGCCATTTTTTTGATTACCTTATTAAATATATGTGTTATTTTTAGGTCAAATACTAGCATTTAACCAGTTACTCAATCAATCACAATACTATAGACTGTTAGAAATCATTTCTTCATCATCAACAATCATCAACAAAAGCCATCTTTACACTGCAAAACTGGAAGAGAAGCTGCATCTGACAGGGCATTTATGTTTATTTATACAGACTGCTCATATACATGAATTTAGACAAAAATTGCATATGTTAATGGCCTATATGTGTGTGTGTGTGTGTGTATATATATTTTATTTAATTTTTTTAAGGGAAGCTGCAATATCGTGACAAAATCATTATTGTTGATTATTGCTCCTGCTATTGCAATAATGATTGTCGATGAGAGAACATTAAATTGCCCTTACAAAGAGAAAAAATGCCTCTGGAAATTAATTCCAGGGGGGATATTATTGCCTCTTAATGGGCTACATGAATATCCCCTGAATGACCCTGATATGAAATTTTATAATAAACACACATATACATATATATAAAAATGTAAAATCGAGCAGAATTAAGTCAGAAAGATTTTGTGGGGGAACAGAACAACCCATTCTGTCTAGCTACAGACAACACAAGCTAAGAACCACCATAATTTATTTATTGCTTTTTAAGGATTTGAATATCACAACTTCACATTGGTTATTTCAGGAGCATTAAAAACAAAATGGTTATTCAGTCTGGGAATAAATGATATATTATATAAAGAAAGCGAGCAAAGAACACTGAAGCGGTCCATGACCTCAGTATAATGTGAGTTAACATTATGCGCTTTCGTCGGCGCTGATTTGTGCTGCCTTGTGGGCAGTTGCGCTACGGGCGTCCCGTGTTCGAATTCAGTCAGTGAGCGCACACACTGAACAACTCGGTGTTCTCCACTGTGACGAATCAAAACGTTTCTGATTGGATGTTTCATTCATAAGCTCAACAGAAACGAGTGTGATTGGTTATATTGCTCAATGTTGCAAACCACGCGCAAAAAGAAATCTGAGGCAAAGTCCTGTAAATGTAATGCCGCACTTTTCAATCATTTCATATTTCACATTGTGATAAGCCTAATTCATCTTAATTGTGCAGGGCGTTTTGTGCCCCCTTTTCTAGATTTTTGGGGGGGGGGGGCATTTTTGTTTATTTTAGTGGCATTTTTGCCCCAAGCCCCCATTCATTTCCGACCCTGATATATATACACAAAAAATATATGAAATAACTTTTATTACACTTATATAATATGAATTATTACTCAATCTGTCAATATCTTCCTGAGTGACTATTCTGAGGTGTGACATGAATGGCAGAAGACAGGGAAAAACGAAAGTACTTTTAAAACTTTTAAATTCTCCTCTGAGTTCTCCTCTGGCAAAAACATTTACTAATATATTAAAATGCAATTTTTATGAGTCTTGTAAAAATATTGTCACTTTTGAATGCCCCAAGATTACAGCATCTACCGGCAGGGGTTATCTGGACCAAACTAACCAGTAAAGTCAGTCTTGACCTTTTGGCATAAAGACCATTACTACCTATTACCATGTGTTTGATTATAGTTTTATATTAACTCTAGAGGATGGTAAATCTCCAGAAATAGAATTGAGCACCCCTGCAGTAAAGGCAGACAGCTAGAAAATGCAGACCAAACGTTTTTAAGGTGACAGCTAATCTGATATATCCAGTATTTCACACTTCACAAAAAATAACAGCAAAGCAAAATATGGTATTGAACTGCAGTGTTTGGTATAATGATATTTTGACTGTTGTCTGCAGTACAGATCCGCTTACTGGCAACTTTCTCATCCATATCCTCCATTCCGAAGAAGCAGAATGTCATTAAGTGACATTCTATAATGAAAGACATAATGAAATTACACCATTAAATATGCACATCACTCATCTCAGAGACTTACGACACTGTGCATGACTGGACAAGAGCTCATTAAGTCACTGTAACTCTATCTGTAATGAAGTCATGTGCTGTGATTAAGGCTAAGCCTCAACCATCTTAGTGAACGAGGGACGAGAGCCAAAATCACTCCTATGGTGATGGAGGTGTGAATTACAACAGGTATACATTGATAATCTGGTAAATCATCACCATGGGGGGGGGGACAAAACACACACATGCACACACAGCTGTAACAGGCCTGTTTGAAAACTGACCTGTGCCATTAGATATTGCTTTTGACCTGTTTATGATTACACAGGAGAACACTGTTAAATGCGCCCCCTACACATATACACAAATACACACACTGGAACCAAATCCGCATAATTTGTTAGTCAATACTGTTAAAGCCGATGAGAAAAGACCAATGCAGGATAATGACCTACATGTCATGTCAATCCATCTCTCCTGCTGCCACAAACACTTTCACACAAAAGTGTTTATGCATTTTAGCAGACAACAGTTTGAACTCTGTAACCTGCTTTCATTTTTCAGTTTTATCTGACAATATACTGCTGTACCCAAGTGAAAAACTAAAAAAAGAAAAAAGAAAATGAAAATACACTTTCAATTTCATTCAGTTTAGCTGAGTTAAGCGCTCTTTTTCTTTACAAGTCAGTTGTTTCTCAGTTTTATTGGTTGTTTTCTGCATATACCTATTACATCCGTTATCTTTCTATTATCTATTGTTGATATTTAATAATTAATGATCATTTGAAACCAAACAAAAGCAAATAAAATCCTACTGAATAAAGTGAAATTAGATTGTCCTTGTGGCAACAAGTATTGTTGGAATCATATTGCATTAGGATCCTTCCAAATTATTTTAACAAAATTCCTATATTGGATTAAGGAATTTTTTACTAGGATAAAGCTTCTGTGAAAAATACATAATACAATTTAATAATTCATTAATAAAAAATTTTTACATACACTTCTACATATCTACTATCTTTCTATTTTCTATTGATATTAAAGTAATCAATGATAATTAATGAATTTGAAGCCAAACAAGTCAAATATGAATCCTGTTTAAATAAATAAATAAATAAAGCAATTATTTTTTTGTTGGAATCACTTTGGAAATTATCGCATTAGAATCTTTCAAAATTGTAGTAGAAATTTGGGGGGGTTTTTTCCTTGTATAACTGGATTGGATATATTGGATTTCAGACATTTTATTATGCATTTTTCATAAAGTATTATAATTATTTTTATTATTGTTATTTTTATTAATAATAATATGATTCTTCTTATTCATATTTTATTACATTATTAATACATTTCATTTTTACTAATGATAATAATGACTAATGATAATTGAATGTGTCTCTAAATACAGATATCTTGGTATTTTAATAGATGAATCTCTTTCTTTTACCTTTCATATTCAGCAGCTAGCAAAAAGATTAAAACTTAAATTAGGGTTTTATTTTAGAATCAAATCCTGCCTTTCGTTCGAATCTAGAAAGAGGCTGGTTGCTGCCACTTTTATGTCTATACTTGACTATGGTGATGTTTTATACATGCATGCTTCGTCTCAAAGTTTACATTGGACACTGTATACCATGGAGCTCTGAGGTTCATCACTGGTTTTAAAGTCCTCACTCACCATTGTGAACTGTATGATCGTGTTGGATGGCCTTCTCTATCAATGCGGAGACTTCAACATTGGTATATCTTCATATACAAAGCTATTTTAGGTCTACTTCCATCCTACCTTCTGACCTACATCAGTGTAAATAATACTGGGACTTACAATCTTCGTTCACAGGATTTTTTCCTTCTGTCTGTTCCAAAGGTTAGAACTGAGCTGGGAAAAAAGGCGTTTAGGTATGCTGCTCCCTCTTCATGGAACAAATTACAGAAATCTATGAAAATTAATACGCTGGTCTCATTGGTCGCTTTTAAGAGGATGTTAACTGACTTGGAGGCAGTCACATCTGGCTGTAGATGTTCTGCCTGATGTGTTATTGATTGTGGTTTATTTTAAAGGATTCGCTATTTCAGTTGTTTTATGTTACTATATTTTGTACCTGTATGTATGTATGTATGTATGTATGGTTGTACTGCTGCCTATCTTGGCCAGGACACTCTTGAAAAAGAGATTTTTAATCTCAATGAGTTTTCTTCCTGGTTAAATAAAGGTAAAAAGAAAATAATAATAATAATAATTTCTACATTATTATTTCATTTTTTCATTCCTTTTTTAATGCCATGTCAGCTTCTATGGCTATGTTCATGGCGAGAGCCAGGTTTGGTTATATTATTACATTTTATTATTAATAATTATTAATAATAATAATAATAATAAATTAACAGACCTTTACTGGAAAGTACACAACATACTAGCCCTCCAGATTCACTTTTACTTTGTCTTCACCGCAAAAGTATAAAGCAAATAAGCACCACCAACAACACTACACATCTAACATGTTTCATCATCCATCCCTGCATCCCTGAGAGCCTTTTATTGACTATTATCCTTATTGTTTGAAAACAAACATTTATACAAGTCAAATTTCCCCACTTTTCAGGATGATAGATTAAGGCCCGTTGTTTGCTCATTAGGTACACACATACACCAGTGCAATGTCGAGCAGTACATCGTCAGCCAATTTGTATACACATGCAAGGTGTCTACAGCGTAAGTATCATTATTTATGAAACAACAGCTGACACGAAATCTCTGTGTAGCAGTTATATCACTGAAAGTCTAGAATGCCCTCGTGTCCCTATGTTCCGTTGCCATGCCAACAGAGGCTCCGTTACCACAACAACAGAATCTCTGAGTGATGCTTCACTCTGAAAGACATTCCACACTGTCCTCATCCCTCTGGTCCCCGTCAATCAACGTCAAGCTTGATTGACAGCTGCTTCGACCCCACTGACGTCGGTAAAAAACGCTGTCACCTCACGTTAATCAGAAGCGGCGCATCTTAAGAGGGCGATACGAGGGGGAAGCGTCATCAGACGTTTTCAGATCCGTTAACTACTTTCGTGTTTTCCCTAGAAAGAGCCTAACGGCGATGAGGAGCGTCTCTGCAGCAGCTCGAGAAAAGAGAGCAGGAGAGTGAAAGGCAGCTCGACCTCTCCGTCTGTTTCTCACCCTATTTTCTTACCCCCTCTCTCTTTCTCAGTATTTATCGCTCCTGCTCTCGCTTTCATTAACCCACTTAGCTACAATGTCTGACCCAGACCACAGGCACATTACTCAAACTCAATAGAAGGCAGCACGACCAAGAGTAATTTGGGTGAACGCCTGCACAAAAATAAGACAATGGCACACTGAGGATCACAAACACACACAATCATTGAGACAACAGAAAATTACAGCCCTGGAAGGAAAAACAGACATGTCGTTAAGGCCTTCGAGTAAGTGACAGAAGATAAAATGGCGATGAGAGAGAGTGAACGTGCGTGCTTAAAAGTGCACATCAAAGATCGAGAATGGTTGGCAATGTTCAGAATATTATTCTACCATTACTAGTTTTAAAATTGTTACAGTATGTGTTCTATGCAAATTTCCTGTAAATGTTGAGTATAACCTGCAACATTTGTCAAAATGGGCAGCATACAATATAGTGTACATACTGTATCCAACAGTACATTCTCAATTGTACTTCATTTCCACTGTGATAAATTAACTTAAAATTATTTAAGATCTCTTTCATGACTCATTATTTGATTCAACTGTCAATTTGTGGAACACTTTTGCACCAAATCAAAAAAAAAAAAAAAAGCAGTTAACCAAGACGTTTAGGACCATTAGCACCATACTGTGGGCAAAAAGCATTTTCTCTTTTGATGGCCATTAAATTGAGGTAAAAGCTGCATTTATTTATTTGATAAAAAATACAGTAAAACACACTGTTTAAAAAAAAAAAGAAAAAGAAAAAGAAATTGTACTGGTAATTTTCTGCCAGGACATTATCCATAAATTTTACGGACACTTCCAATTACCCTAAAACACAACGCAATGAAGCGCAAAATTTAAAAATACAGGTAAAACGCCTGTAAAAATCAATATGGAAAATTCCTTAATATTAATACAGTACATTGTGCCATATTTTTACAGAATTTATTTGTTACTCTGAAGTAATATTGTGAAATATTTTTACAATTTAAAATAATATTTAGCTATTTTAATATATTTAAATGTGTAATTTGTGGCTAAGCTGAATTTTCAGCTCAATGATGATCCTTCAGAAATCATTCTAATATGCTGATTTGCTGCACAAGAAACATTTCTTATCATTGACTGTGTTGAAAACAATTGTCCTGCTTAATATTTTGTGGAAACCATGAACCCATTTTTTTTTCCCCCCCAAAAAAAAAATCTTACAGATCCCAAACTTTTGAATGGTAGCGTACATTATTTATTAAGTACTATAAAACATCAGAGAGGAAAAGAAAACAGAGTTCTTCCCTTACCTTGAACATTGCCAGCCCAACTCCCATTCTCTCTCCTCAACTCTTGCATGTTGATGTGAGCTGGGTCTTGTCTCTTCCTCTCATAGCCCTGGATGGAGGAGTGACTGACCTTTGAAGTAGTTTGAGAGATTGGTAAGAAAAAGTAGGACTGGCGTAGAGACCGTGGATGAAAGTGTTGGCCCCTACTGTAAATCCAGGCTGGATGACTGAGCACAGGTATTGTCTATTGAATCAAAACTATTAAGAAAATTCACTCAAGAAAAGTAAGAAAGATGCCTGGCTCACAAATGAAGACAAAATAAAAGACAAGACTTTGAATGTATGAGCTATGAAAACGATGTTCAGTCAATGAAGAAAAGTTAAGTCTTATATCAAATCTAAGAAATGTACTTAAAATCGAAAATGAACCAGGACAAAGCCTACATTGGCTACAAAATGTGATAGAAATAGAAAAAAAGGTGAAAAGAAGAAGATTTTTCTTGATTAGTTTAAAAGTCCATTTTCATCTGTGAACAAGTCCACAAACTCTGGAGCTGCTTGATGCCCGGTAGTGAAAGGTCTGGTCTTAAATCGTCATTGGTTCAGGTATCCATGTACGTCCTTTGCTGGGTCCTTCTCATGACACTACTGGAAAAGAAGAGAACAGTATCTTCAGCACGTTTTCTTCCAAATGATGTTGAAAAAATGTCAAATTTGATGATGACTTTGGAAAACAATTTTTTCAGTAGATCTAATATGGAGTGCTCAACACTAGTGCTTAATTGATATGTAATAGATGAAGTTTAGTCTATTTAGAGCCATAGAAGGGACAGGCATGTTTCACAAACACACAGTAACACACTTACAAAGTACATTTATGTGTGATATTTTTATCATGTTACTTACCAGTCTAACTGTCCTGTGGCATTTCATCATTAATATTTGGATAATGTTTACAAAAATGTGGTACACAAGACAGAGGGCGAGTGCAAGCATTCAAAAACATAAGACAAGATAGTCGCCTTCCTTTGATGTGTCCATTTCGCCCAATAACAGGCAAGTGAGGTGCTTTTTTGTTTTTGTTTTCATACAGTCCATATATAAGAAAAATGGTGATGGAGATGATGAATTCGGGATGTCTACAGAAAATCTTATTTAAAAAAAAAATCTGCTAAAACTAAATGTTAATTGAGATTTCAAACCAGTCACCAAGAAGAAAGCACAAGCATATAAACTAAATACGATGCATAGAAAATAAAATATCAGTCTGAATGGAAAAAGGAGATGTTCAGATTTCCTTCCATCTTAAGTTGCGTCACAACGTCACTTCTTGGATCACCATCCCTTTCTTAGATTCATTTGAAATGAACTGAAAACCAAGGAAAAATAAAAGTCTTGACTCTTTTTTTATATTCAGAGGCAAATATACACTACATTCTATAAAATGAAAATACTAGTAGAGAATATCAAATCAAAGAAGGCAGTTCTGAATTAAAATTATGTATAAAATAAAGCACAAATGGTTAATTCAAGGAGGATAAATTAGGGGATATAAATAACTTACAGTGGGGAGTGAAAAGTTTTCATTCGCTAACGGTCATACAGTGGTCATGCACGACAGCTAAAAACAGGGACCCTCAAAGAGTACAAAGAAAATCAAGATGTTGTGATAAGAAGAGGAGGTGACGGCCTGTCCGAAAGGTGATAAATGGATGGATAAAAAGAGAGAAAAAGCTGGTGAGTGCCAGCAGAAAATTAAACACTCAATAAAAAGAAGGAATGAACATAACAGCTCAAATGGACTCGAGCTCGCAAGCAGGTGAGACAAGAAAAAAAAAAAACGACTAATCAATATTTGGAGCAAATACCAATCTATTATTCACAATTCAGATTTCATGTTTCACCAGCTCAGAGGAAGCTGCCAACAACACAAATCACAAGTTCAAAATGTGTCCAAGAACCACAAATTAAGCAGTGACGCCAACCTCACCCATCTCAGTCAAAGCAGAAGCTCATCTGAAATGTGTCTGCAACGATGTCTCAACCGAAATAAAGGACACTGATGCTTGCACTGGACACTGGAGATGAATGGAGGGTATTTCAGACCGGGCAGCCCAAGATCAGATGTGTGTAAGTGTGTTTTAATTGTGTGTTACAAAAAAAAGAATGACGGTAAACAAATGTCTTGCTGTTCATAAGTAAAATGGACAGGGTTGGAGAAGGGTAAAAATGGGCATGGAGAAATTATATGTAATTCTTGACACCTGGCTGTCCATTAGTTTAATGCATGTGTGTGTGTATGTGTGTGTCGATGTGTGTTTTATGTGCATGTAAAAAAGGAACACACAAGTACACACACACAGACAAACAGAACGGACAGACACTAAACGAGCCGTTAAACCTACCTAGAAGAATATTAAAGCATCCAGGGAAAAAAAGAGTGATACTGAGGGGAGATGGTGGAGGACTAAAAGAACTGTTTTAAAAAAAGAGAGAAAGAAAACAAATTAAAAAAACTGATAAGGAGATGTGGAGATGGTTTTTGAGTCTCTTTCACAATTCTAACCCAACTTTCATTCAGGGAGCATCACACTTTTGGGATGGAGAGAGAAATGGAAGGAAGAGGGGATGATCAGAGGAGAGCGATGGCAAGGAGGGACAGGTGAAGGAATGAAGGGGGTCATAAATAGTAAAAAATGAGTGGTAGAGTAAAAAACAAAAACAAACAAACTTGCCCCTTCTTTCTCTTCTCTCCTGTCTCGTCATAAATAGACAAAATTATACACCATATAGATGGAGAAATAGATCAGGAGGCAAATGATGGAGAGAGCGAATAAATGAAAAGATGATGTGCCTCCCAGCACCACGATGAGAAAAAAGAAGAAAAAAAAACGAAAGAAAAAAACAAATACTCCAGTGCCTTCCGTTTTTCTTTTCTTTTAAACAGGGAAAGGCAGGCATTCAGTTTGTTCCTGACATCCAGTTGTTGCTTTAGTTTTTCTTTCTTTCTCTCTCACTCTTTTGTCCTCTCTTTCTTTCTCTTGGCTTCTGTAGGAGTCCTCCGTTTGCAGTAATAAATAGTAGCCCTTTTCCACAGACAGTGACTGAGGCAGAACAGTAGGAAGAGGTGTAATGGTTGCAATGTCTGCCCAACAATTCCACACATCGAGTCTGAGCTCTCTCTCTCTCCTCCCTTAAGGATGGAGCGCTGTGGAGTAGGAGTGAGGCAGAGAAAGGAGAATGAGAGGGAGCCCTCTACAGGATAACTGCACAACTGAGAGACTGAAAGAGAGTGAGAAAAAAGAGGAAGAGCAGAACATGTCTTCTCAATTCCAGTTCAGTCAAACTAAATATGAATGAGGCAGCAAACAGGATGCAAAGTTGTAATTTGACAATATATAGCTGTACCTATACATACATTTCTGTGCAGTTTAATATGTAGTTCTGTAGTAATTAGGGCTGGGCAAAAAAAATAGATTTTTCCGATTAATCGTTTTTTTAAATGACGTCGATTCGATATCGATTCTCAAAAGCCGCGAATCGATCTTTTCCAGTATTTATTTCTTAGTCTTCTCCACTAGATGTCATCCTTATTTACCTTGCGCGATGTTTCAACAGAAATCCCGTCATTCATTCAGCACTTATCATGGCCATACGCGCAATTCGCAATGCTCAGGTGAAATGCTATAGTAATACTATAAATCTGCGGAAGCATTTGATATCACGCATAAGGCGCCATGATTTCCGCAATGAATGAATGGCGGATGGTGCGGCGCACTTTTTTGTTTACTACGCACATAGTAAAGCGCAGGTGACGCTCGCGGTGTTTTCAGCTTCTGCCGTCTCACTATATGATGATATGAACACGAATGTCATCTCCAGCTGCT
>NW_015557079.1:225501-226187 GCF_001515605.1 Sinocyclocheilus anshuiensis
CGAATCGAAATCGAATCGGGACATCTGAATCGATACCCAGCCCTAGTAGTAATGCTACTTTGTGGCAAATTATTGTAAATTATTACAATTTAAAATAACTGTTTTATTTAAAAAAAATCTTATTATTCCTGCAACTGCAAATATGAATTTTCAGCAGTCATTACTTCAGTCTTCAGTGTCACATGATCAGAAATCATTATAATATGCTGATTTGCTGCTCAATAAATATTTCTTATTAGTATAATCAATCTTGAAAACAGTTGTCTAACATTATGAAAACCGTGATACATTTTTCTCATCATTCTTTGATGTAAGCTAAATTATATAAATTCTACCACTAAATAATTATACTAAATATACTATATTTGGGGAGCTAAATTATGTGATTATTTATGTTTTGTTCAAAATAGAAATGAAATCTCTTTGGTTTGTGACTATGTTGAATTTCCGTACAAAGCTAATTCCTCTTTATCATCATGTAGTATGTGGGCAATTCAATTAAAGGGGTGGTTCATTGCGATTTCACTTTTTTAACGTTAGTTAGTGTGTAATGTTTCTGTTTGAGCATAAACAATATCTGCAAAGTTACGAAGCTGAAAGTTCAATGCACACGGAGATATCATCTTTTAAAATGCTGGCAGTTTAATGCCTACAAAAACGGCTGGTAGGGACTACAACGAGTTACT
>NW_015557079.1:226433-234397 GCF_001515605.1 Sinocyclocheilus anshuiensis
AAAACATAGGCCTACCATTAAAAGCCGTGCTTGCACAGGTTCTGCACGATCCTCTTCAATAATATCCTCTGCTTCTCAATCAGGCTCAAACTGATAAGCGATATTAACGATGCCTTTGCTTACAACACAACCGGAGCACATGCTGCTGAGGAGAGGTGCGGGACGTTTAGACGCGCACTAGTGGCAGTTTAGCCAATCACAACACACTGGGCTAGCTAACCAATCAGAGCCCATCGCCTATTTATGAGGGCGGGGCTTCATAAAAGCAGGAAATGATCAGCGCAACGAAGCATTAACATGTTAGACTGCACCCCATAAACACAATCAATCCTAGAAAAAGGCCACTGAACCACTCCTTTAAAATTCCAACTCATTAATTGAAATGCAGCCAATTCTTAATTCTGAATATTGCAGAGTCCTGCTCAGATTCTGATTCTGTACCAGTGCACTGGCACTCCATCTGTCATGAGTCTGAGTTTTCTGTGTAGATGTGAATGTCTGGTTCTCAGATGTCTGCTCTCTCAAGGGCTCACTCTCTCTTTCTCTGGATTCTTGGCTTGAGCTACTGATCACTTGTGCTTTTGATCCTCCGTTTCTTGGCACCTGTCTTCCACTCCTTTTTTAAAACTTACACAGTCTGTCTGCCTGTTGCTGTCTGCTGATCATTTGGAAATAGACAAAAATAAAAGGAGAGTTACAGAAGGACCATGGAAATGGTGCAATTTGTGCATAAAAATGTTAGGATCGTTTATAATTTCAATTGAAAAGGTTAGGAAATGCAGTCTACCAACTCAGGCCTGAAGTGCCACTGTCATAACTGAGATAAACAGATACTGGAGGACTATCTTAGAGGGTTGCACATCAATGACAGATTCCTAAATTATCCTAAATACAAACCACCAATCCTAAATACTAACCCTAAAGCACTATAAAAGCTACATTAACCCTGTTTGGAATTCATGTAGCCTACGTACAATTTGAATATAACTGAATCAATACTGTCAGCATCATTGGCGTCATTTACACTGGGGATGGCAAGGACATGTCCCCACCATTTTTGTCATGGGTAATTTCATCCACACTGTTTGCAGCAGCAATAACAGTGATAAACTAGATTGAAAGTTTGTAGACAAACTTTAAGTTGGCTTGAAAAAGCCTAGCTAGAAAGTTTGAAAAAGTTTTAAAAGCTTTTTAAAAGTAGTTTGAAAGTGTTAAAATAGTTTTAAAGATTAAAGTTTGAATGTTTTCAAGGCAATACAGTCTATCAGAAAAACAGATAGGAATACAACATATTGCTAGGGTACCTAGGGTGGTTGCTAGGCTGTTTCTAGCATGACTAGCATGTTGCTAACATGTTTTTAGCATGATCAGCATGTTACTAGCATGTTGCTAGCACAATTAGCATTTTTCTAGCATTGGTGTTCGCATTTTGTTACTAGCATGTTGCTAGCATGATTAGCAAGTTACTAGCATGCTTCTAGCATGATTAGCATGTTACTAGCGTGTTAGCATTATTAGCAAGTTACTAACATGTTGCTAGCATGATTAGCATGTTACTAGCATTGGTGTTCGCATTTTGTTAGCATGATTAACAAGTTACTAACATATTTCTAACATGATTAGCATGTTACTAGCATGTTGTTAGCATGATTAGCATGTTATTAGCATGGTGTTAGCATTTTGTTAGCATTATTAACAAGTTACTAGCATGTTTCTAACATGATTAGCATGTTACTAGCATGTTGTTAGCATAATTAGCAAGTTACTAACATGTTGCTTGCATGATTCTAGCATGATTAGCATGTTACTAGCATACTGATAAAAATGTATAGCCTGAATGCACTGTAAGTCGCTTTGGATAAAAGCGTCTGCTAAATGCATAAATTATTATGATTATTATTTTATGGTGTTTACATTTTGTTAACATGATTAGCAAGTTACTAGCATGTTGTAAACATGATTAGCAAGTTACTTGCATGTTGCCAGCATTACTCTAGCATGATTAGCATGTTACTAGCATGATTCTAGCATGATTAGCATGTTACTAGCACGATGCTAGCATGTTTCTAGCATGTTTAACTGGTTGTTAGCATGTTTATAGCATGGTTAACAAGTTACTAGTATGTTGTTAACATGATTAGCAAGTTAATAGCATTTTGCTAGCATGATTAGCATGTTACTAACATGATTCTAGCATGATTAACATGTTACTAGAATGATGCTAGCATGTTTTTAACGTTTAACAAGTTGCTCGCATTTTGTTAGCATGTTTAACAAGTTTACTAGCATGTTTCTAGCATGATTAGCATGTTACTAGCATGATGCTAACATGTTTATAAAATGTTTAGCAAATTGTTAACAAGGTGTTAGCATTTTGTTAGCATGTTTCTAGCATGATTAGCATGTTACTAGCATGATTCTAGCATGATTAGCATGTTACTAGCATGATTCTAGCATGATTAATATGTTACTAGCATGATGCTAGCATGTTTCTAACATGTTTAGCAAATGCTAACATTTTGTTAGCATGTTTAGCAAGTTGCTAGCATGTTTCTAGCATGTTACTAACATGGTGTTAGCATTTTGTTAGCATGATTAGCAAGTTTTCTAGCATGTTGCTATCATGATTCTTTTTCAAACCAACTTAATTAAAATCAAACCAGTTTCACTATTTATCCCTATTTCAACATAAATAAACACACAGGCTTAATGTATAAACCAAATTAATTCACTACATTGCAAATTAACAAAGATGAATAAATATTGGGATTGTATTATATTCACACTGATATCAAAATACATTCCTGTATCTTTAAATTACAAAATGTATTTACACAAACAGACAAAAAAGATAACACAAATAAGACAAAATATATGGAAGCCTATATAGGAATTTGCTCCTTCTCCCCCTTAGTACAGAGAATACATAGCCTATATGCTCTAGGGTTGTCAACAAAACTAAAACAGAGAGGTATGGAAGTAATATTTTTGACCCTCTACCACTGTACTGTTTTGATTAGGCATACTTTGTTAGATCAGCTAAGTTAGCAGCTGTATTCTGTATGACTTTGACAGCAATTTTGGCACATATGGTCGTCATGTTGCCAAACAGATGAAGAGAGAGATATGAGCATTAATTGAATGTGTTATTTGACGGAGAGTGATGGGAAATAGATGGCTGTTGCTTACCAATGGGACTTGTGCAATTCCCATGAGAAGAAGGGTAATGTGAGAGAACAAGATCACCAGCCATATAGCAGATTGTGAATAATGTGCTGTGTTAGTCATTTTTATAACTCCTCTGCCGTGACCAGTTTGAATGTTAGATGCACAAAACAAGATGGGGAGATTTGCTATAAGCAATATATCAGATAAATCAGCTTTAACATTAACTGTTATGTTAATTATGGTGATAACTCATTTATGTAATAGTATCAGACTTTTATACTCCACTGAATATCTGTTGGTTGAAATTATTTAATAATTTCACATCAAGGTTATCAGAGAAACTACTGTCAAAGTGACTACATGCTTGCAATTACCGGACTAATGCGCATAAACAGGACTAATTTGATTAGCTGTTATCGAATATCAAGGCTCGAAATTGCGACCATTTTGGTCGCATATGCTCCCGAAATTTAATCTGTGCGACCTCAAAATATATTTGGGAGCATTTGTGCGAGTGCATATAATTGTTGTCGTGCGACCCGTTTTCATTTCTCTAAAAACGTTCAGAGTATGTGCCTTCTGAGTGTTGATACGGAGACCTGTCTGCCGTTCTATGAATCATTAGGCTACATAACAAAATTAAACTTCATCTTTACATTTTTAACTTTAATGCAGATTTTAGATTGGTTAATATTAGCTGAGCACCAGTGCTACCAAGTAAAAAAAGTTAATTTCGAGCCCTGAATATGTTTAGTTAAACTATAGCTCTTGCTTGAGGTAGCTGGTAGGTGACATATGTCCAGAAAAAAAAACGAATAAATAGTATAAACTTACTCGGTCCGTATATGATAGTGGTCCAAAAAGGATTTTCAACTTCCCGCCAAAACGCTCTCAACGTTAATTCCGTCGTCTGTGGCAGCGATTGGATGAAATCATTCGGAGGGAGTTCCTTCTCATGAATAATGTGCTCAGAATCTAATAATGTATTTCTGTTCTTCCTACCGATCATACTTCTCTCTGCGTCCCAATGTGCACACTATCCACCCTATCTGCCCTAAATAGTACTGAAAATTACTAATATCACATAGAATTTAGGATGGATAGTGTGAAACTGTTGTGTTCTTGTATTATTGTATTTAAAATACTACAGAAACTTTTTAAAACTGATATAAGGCTCTTAGTTAAATTGAAACTCCTCTTTACATGGTGTCTTTACAAACTTGTTAAATTAAGAATGTAATTTTGCTGAGATGTATCAAAATATAGACCTACTACTATTTTGTTGAGTATGTGACTGAATGAATCTGAAGTCTGCGCCGCATTTTGTACAGTAGTTGCTCGTCTTTGACTGCCCCCTTGTGGCCAGTCTAGGAAGAACATGTAGGTAAAATCTGCACAGTGCAAACTTCACTAGTGCTGTTCTGCTTATTCTCGCTGTCTAGAGATTAGTTTTGTTTAATTTAATTTTCATTCAGTTTAATTCTATTGTGTAGCACTTTTCAGAATACATATTCTAAGAGAGCTTTACACAGAATATTGCCTTAGATAACAGCAGCCTCTTCTGGTAGGCAAATAAATGCTTAATATTGACAAATGAATGTGTTGGTAAATAAAATTCACTGGTGAATAAGGTGAATGCTGGTGATTTTTTTTTTTTTTTTTTATATCTGGTTGAACTGAATAAACTGTGAACAAATGTGTTCACGGAAACAGATGGACATCTAGGCAATAGCACATTACAATAAGCAAGTTGTAAAGTTATGAAGGCACGAACAAACATTCCTGCAACATGCATAGAGAATATTCTGCAACCTTTTTAATATTTCTGAGGTGGATATTAGAAATGTAGTCTTGAATATCTAGACTTTTGACTAATGGCATGAAGTCTGGTCCACACTGAATCTTTGATCCAGTCAAAGACCATCAAACATCCAAGTAAAAGTTTTAAAGCTGCGATACGTTTTGTGAATTCACCCTGTAAATGATCTGAAGCTTCTCCTGGATGTCGTCCAAGAAGCTGAGGCAGCTGACCGTGTATTTCCAAGTTTCTTTCTAGTGTTCTGTATTCCTTTTTTGTCTGAGGGAAATTCCATAGCTACTACACTATAGTATATAGCTACAAGGCTTCATCAGATTTAATTTTCTTGTTAATCTAGACAGCGCCAAACAAATACCTCTGATTAATCTCGTCTTTTTCTGGGTTTCCTAACATATGCTGACCTTGCAACCTTCAAGTGTTCAACAGTAATTGGAAACACTGTGATTGTTTTTTTTCCTATGCAGCTCTCCTACAAACTGTGCATTCGTGTGTTCTAAGCAACGTTAACTAATAAAGAACTTTTGAAAAGGTTTGGTTTTATTGCTCCAGTGATGGTCCTTCAAAATTAGTGTAAAATATTATATACATATCCTATATTGAAGCAATATATCACTAACATTTCTTTCTTTTATAATAGATCTTACCAGTGCCCATGTTTTGAAGGGTGAAAAGACTTTTTTTTCCCCAGTATGTTGCCTTCCACATCACATCTTGGGATAGTTGCTAATAAAGGCCTTGGGACTGTGGCATTGTTGTGGTGCCAACAGCATTCTCAATGCTCCTGGAACTCAGGGATTCATTAGTCATGTAGCAAATAGCCATGTGGCAGAACTCATATCCAATACTTCCAGAGAACCGAGGAACTGCCATGAAGATGAACGGGAACGCTAACGGATAGCTTAACTTTTCTTGTGACTTACCCTTCCATTGTTAGGCTGAAATTGTAAAACAACAGATAACAATTCAAAGTCTGTGATAAATCAAAAGGTAAGGAAACATGCAGATAATTAAAAGCATGTAACAGTGATAAAATAAAAAACAAAAAAACAAACTGCGCTTCGAGTTTGAAATATTTCTAA
Source organism: Sinocyclocheilus anshuiensis (assembly GCF_001515605.1). Taxonomy (NCBI): domain Eukaryota; kingdom Metazoa; phylum Chordata; class Actinopteri; order Cypriniformes; family Cyprinidae; genus Sinocyclocheilus; species Sinocyclocheilus anshuiensis. The sequence continues at coordinate 232,500 of NW_015557079.1, forward strand.
CAGGGTCTTGTACATGTCATTTAATAATTCACACTGTAGTTTTAACAAATGAAAAAGAAACCTTTTTAAATATCAATACTTTTATTGAGTGTCATTTTGCAGTGTCTGGGTACCAGACAAAAAACATTACAAAACCTTTAACACCCCAGCTTTCCTGTCCTGTAGCTAATGACCGGATGGAACATCTGTGCAATGTATTGAATATCATTTTATTAAAAAAAAATTTTTAAAAAAAGAGAGAGCGAGAAATTCAAAAACAATACTTAACTCTGAACATTCTGCACAAGGAAAATACAATTTCAAGCACAGTTTAAGTCTGATAGTTCCCTCCTTATTGTAAAATAAAGTTGAAACAAATAGTGTATGTGTGTCTGTATGCACTGATGATTATTTGTATTTCCATTTGCATTAGACAACCTATTTGTATTCCCTACAATTCCTAACACAAAGGGCAAGACTAAACCAGTGGTCTGCGCATAGTTAACAATTTTGTAACAATTACAAATCCCCCATCATACTTCCGTCGGCCACATCCTTTTGTGCCACCCCACCCTTATCTGGAATTATCTTAGGATGATGGAGAGGATGCTGGGTTAATGACGTCAGTGCACTGCGGTTCACAGAAAGGACCGAAGCGGCCGTACACATCTTTGGCCCTGACGGCAAAATAATATGTCGACCCGGACACAAACTGGGTCAAGGTGCATGCCATGGGCAGCGGCAGCGCCTTCACCTCCCCGATCTTCTTCCACAGTGACTGAGCCGAAGCACCCGATGCTGCCCCCTGGTGGTCCTGGTGATAGGCGTACAGGTGATAGGTATCTACAGCGGCGCAGTTGCGGTCAGTTTCTGCAACACACCAGGACAGGACGATCCCGTTTTGGCTCTGGACGCGGGCCAGTTTGAGCTGGGGCTGCTGTGGAGGGGACGTGTGGGCGGCCTCGGGGGGGAGCCGTGCCGGTGGTGATGGTGCCAGTGGTAATGGAGGAAGAGTGGTGGAGGAAGAGGAGCTTGGACGGGATAGAGATGGAGAATCCTGAGAGAACAATGAGTGAAGGAAAGAAAGATTATAGGAGGCACTATGTGTTAAAAATATAAATAAAATGTTGTGTGTATCTTCTTTATAATATTGTTATGGCAGCACACTCACCACAGAGGAACGTTGTGCTGATCGAGCTCCTGAACAAGGGAAAATATAAAACACACGATGTCAGCATACAGCTCTGAATTTTATAACTACAGGCAAAAAGTAGATTAAAAGGAGTTTTATAACTACAGGCAACAAGTAGAATAACATGAGAGAGGGGGGAAAAAAGGTGTACTTTTCACTCACCAGCATTAGTGGTAGAGCTGACTAAAGGAGGTGGCCCAGATGCACGTTGGGTAGTGATGGGGGAAACAGTGGCCTTCTGGACTCCTGTCACTGGATAACACAGAAAAAAGTATTAAGAAATATAACTAACTGGTAACTTAAAAAGGAGGAGGGATAACTAGGGATGAGAAAATGTAGCAGAGAGGCTTAATTCAAATACTGGATTGAACTCGATGCTAAGGTTGTTATTTAGCAAAATGTTTGAAAATCTGGTAATCCACAATCTTTTTGGGTGAAGGTGAAAACATTCCCTTCTGAAGTTCTAAAGTGACTTTTGTGAGCTGTTCATCTTCATACATCGCTACAGTATTAACAGACAATGGACCCTTTTTTACCCGGGAATTTTCATTAATGTGACTGGCACCTTAAAGGGGTCATATGATGCTTTTTTAAAGATCATTATTTTGTGTATTTGTTGTAACAGAATATGTTGACATGCTTTAATGTTCAAAAAACACATTATTTTTCAAATACTGTACATTATTGTAGGTCCTCTATGCCCCGCCTCTCTCAAACGCTTCATTTT